>NC_053025.1:293929022-294080726 GCF_003073215.2 Triticum urartu | reverse complement strand
GTTCAGCGGCTTCGTACTGCTTCCAAGGAGACTTGATCTTCAATGGATTTGAGACCACAGCGATCGCTCCCCCTCGCCCCGATGAACATGACTTAGATTTGTCATCGGATCACATCCAGGAGATGGTCCCCGTTGCTGCAACGGCCTTAGAACCGGAGCAGATCGTGCCATCCGAGACCACAGAGTCCGCGGCATTGGAGCCGCACACGGACTCGGCACCCCACAATATCTGCGTCAATAGAACTCCGGATTCGTCTTCGGCTATAAGTCCTGGACCGGGTACGCCTGCAGACACTGAGCTGGATCAGTTATCGATTTTCGAATTTAGCGCCACAGACATTTTCCAGCACTCACCTTTGGGGTATGTGCTAAACTTTTTAAAGAACTTGTCCTTGGAGAAGGACTCACAACCAAACTATGTTCGGTTCGAGCCAGAGGCTGATGATGGGAAATTTTGTTTCCCACCCGCCACCCACTTCATAGGCACTATTGATGACTTAACCGACGTTCTCGATTATGGCTCCAAATAGATCGACGGTATGGACGACGATGCCGACCAGGAGCAAGGCCAAAACCACCATTTACTGGACGTTGGACGGACACCTCTTCGTACGATGTGTACATGGTCGACACAGCTAAAAAAGCTAGCGACGATGACAAAGGAGATCCAATTGCGAATAAACCTTATGAGACTCAGTCCAAGCGCCGGCGCCCTAAACGCCACTCTAAGCCTCGTCGCTCAAATGACGGAAACACTGGCACTAGAGAGAATAGTACTCCGGGCGACGCCGAAAACAATGAAGACCCTGTCGGGGCTGCATCCGAACAGGAGGAACAAGACAACAGGCAAGATAACCCTGATAATCAGACCATGCCCAATGACCCAGACGATGATAGTTATCGTCCAGTCTCCGAGGATGATGAGAGCCCCGGCAATGAGGACTTCATCGTGCCTGAGGCACCCCTCGAGCAGGAGCGCTCCAAGCGCCAGCTAATAGCCACTGCAAGAAGCCTGAAGAAGAAGCAGCATTAGCTTCAAGCTGATCAAGACCCACGCATTGATAGGTGGACTGATGTCCTGGCAGCCAAAGAATACGGCCTCAAGCGCCCAGCCAAGAGTTACCCAAAGTGTAGACTGCTACCTCAGTTCGATGAGGAGGCACCACATCCCATACCTCCCTCACGCAATGCGGGCCGATCACCACGCGGTCGGGATAGTGCGGCAGACCGACCACCCCGCGGTCGGGATAAAGCGGCAACTCAGACCGAACAACAGCCCGCCCCACCATACATACGACTCGGGACCATACATACGACCTTCGGCAGGAGCTGGACAGTAGAGCAGAACACACCAGATCAATCTACGGATCGCGAGGACGCTTCCCGACTCAGGATGACGGCTACCTATTTGGGCGTGACAAACCTAGTCACACCCGGGCCGATAACCGCAGACGCACTCCATCGGAGGTGCGCCATGATGCGGCCCGATATAGAGGCGCCGCACACCCTCTTTGCTTCACAGATTGCTGGATCACGAATTCCCCGAGGGGTTCAAGCCCGTCAATATTGAATCATACGACGGAACAACCGACCCCGCAATATGGACTGAGGACTTTATTCTCCACATCTACATGGCCCGTGGAGACGACCTCCACGCCATCAAATACCTCCCACTGAAACTGAAAGGGCCAGCTAGACACTGGCTGAATAGCCTGCCCGAGAATTCCATCCGTAGCTGGGAGGACTTGGAAGAGGCCTTTCTTGACAACTTCCAAGGTACATATGTCCGGCCACCCAATGCCGATGACTTAAGCCACATAGTTCAACAACCTGGAGAATCAGTCAGAAAATTCTGGACTAGGTTCCTAACCAAAAAGAACCAGATCGTTGACTGTCTGGATGTCGAAGCCCTAGCAGCCTTTAAACACAACATCCGTGACGAATGGCTAGCACACCACCTTGGCCAAGAAAAGCCGAAGTCCATGACAGCCCTTACGGCACTCATGACCTGCTTTTGCGCGGGCGAGGACAGCTGGCTGGCTCATAGCAAAAACACAGCCAGTGAGACAGGCCCCTCTAAGGCCAAGTACAGCTCCGGAAAGATCCAGCGCAACAGACACAAATGCCGAAGCAATGGTGACAACACAGATGACACTGTCGTTAACGCCGGATTCAGCGGCTCCAAATCCGGACAGCGAAAGAAGCCCTACAAAAGGAACAGCGAGGGACCATCCAGCCTAGATCGCATACTCGATAGTCCGTGCCAGATACATGGTACCCCAGACAAACAAGCCAATCACACCAACAGAGACTATTGGGTTTTCAAATAGGCTGTCAAGTTAAATGCCGAAAACAAAGAAAAGGGATCACAAAGTGAGGACGCGGACGAAGAGTCCCGGCAGCCGAACACCGGAGGGCAGAAGAAATTTCCCCCTCAAGTCAAAACAGCGAACATGATATACGCTACACACATCCCCAAAAGGGAGCGCAAGCGAGCACTTAGGGACGTCTACGCGGTAGAGCCAGTCGCCCCAAAATTCCATCCGTGGTCATCATTCCTGATCGCCTTCGATCGTCGAGATCACCCAACTAGTATCCGGCATGGTGGTTCAGCCGCACTGGTCCTCGACCCAATCATTGACGGATTTCACCTAACACGAGTCCTAATGGACGGTGGTAGCAGCCTCAACCTGCTCTACCAAGATATAGTGTGGAAGATGGGCATTAATCCCTCATGAATCAAACCCACAAAGACTACCTTTAAAGGAGTCATACTAGGCGTTGAGGCCCGCTGCATGGGCTCAATCATGCTGGAGGTGGTCTTCGGTTCCCCGGACAACTTCCGAAGCAAGGAGTTAATCTTTGATATCGTCCCCTTCCGCAGCGGCTACCATGCACTACTCGGACGAACCGCGTTTGCTAGATTCAATGCGGTGCTACACTATGCTTATCTCAAGCTGAAGATGCCTGGTCCGTGCGGCATCATAACAGTCAACGGAAACACAGAACGCTCCCTCCGGACAGAGGAGCACACCGCCGCCCTAGCAGCAGAGGTACAAAGCGGCCTTCTCAAGCAGCATCATAGTCTGGCAGCCGAGCCCCTGGACATCATTAAGAGGGTCCGGACTACACCGCAACAGGACAACACGACTCGTCAAGAGCTCGATTAGAAATTCGGCCTCCGTCCCAATCCCGATGAGGTAGTGGCATTCATACCACGCATCCATAACTACGCACTCAAAATTCCATGGGCATCGACGGAGGCACAAGCTATCCCAGGATCCACGGTTCGGCCAGACCAATCCTGGAAACACATATAAACTTTACTATCTCCTTTTCCCTTGTTTCAAGTTTCTCCTATGGGGGCCTCCTTAGACGGCCTGATAAACGATCCCGTCAAAGGACAAACATACTGGATTGGCACGGAGCACAGGCGTACATGGGAAGCCCTAGAGGCTAACCGTTTTTCAGGACCCACGCGCAGTCCACCTTTGGGTATGGCATGTCAAATAGCCAGTTGCTTATTGCATTATTTTGTACCAATGTGCTTGGACGCATTAACCCAACTATAATGGAAACAGTTCATGGTCCAAGTTCAAGGGCGTGGGATCCTATCTCTGTTCTCCCTCTGTTTTCCTTTATGTTACTTATTTCCTAGCAGTCGTACACTCTGGTATGTTTCATATTTGCCAGGGGCTCCCCGTCGCCCAATGATACGGCAACAGAGTCCGAACAATCCCTAAAGATAAGTTTGGCACCCCGAATTTAGCATTATATGCATTGGCTCCGAATCATGTCTTTGGTCAATAGTTGGTTGCCCGGCTCCTCTCTCTTCTACCTTACGTTCCGCTAAATCGGCTAGGGCAGTAAAGGGAGAACTACTGCAATTGTGCCCTGGCTTTGACCATATGAGCACCTTAGTAGAGAAAGTCTGCCATGATACGGCGAGAGCCGGTCAGCTGTTCGAGGGTCACAAATCGTTGGAGATTTTTTCCGCATTATGCGAAAGATCGGCACTTCCCGATCAGATGCTGACAGCACCCTGGTTCGAACCAGGGGCTGCACCTACGCTTTATTATAAAACTCCTATGGCTAAGTGAGGGAGTTTAAGCCGTACAGTCTGATTGCCTTGTTCGTTGCGCTAAAAAACTCCTTCAAGGACCATATAATTGGATCAAGATTGTTTAGATTCCATCCCGAACACCTCCGTACTACCTACGTGAGGGCAGAAGCCGACGACTGGCCAACCCTCAGATTACATACAACACGGCCGCACAGGAGGAAACAATTCAAAGCATAACAAAATTACATTACAAAACAGGCTTTGTTCTCATAATACAAGGCAAAGGCAACATGAATACATTTATTCAAATACAATATCCTGCGAACATTGTGCTGCGCAAGGCGAGACCCATCCAGGACATCCGCAAAATACTGTTCGGGTGTGCGGTGTTCCTTGCCCTCCGGTGGCCCTCTGTTCACCTCGACGGCGTCCATCTTCGCCCAACACATCTTGCAACGGGCGAAGGCCATTCACGCACCTTCAATGCAGGCCGAGCGTTTGACGACGTCCAGCCGAGGACAGGCGTTCACCATCCGCCTCACGAGTCCGAAGTAGCTGCTTGGCATAGCTTCGGCTGGCCATAGCCGGATTATGAAATCCTTCATGGCTAGTTCGGCCACCCTATGCAGCTCCACCAGCTGTTTCAGCTGATCGGTGGAGGACACGGGATGCTCTGGCACCGCATACTACGACCAGAATACCTTCTCCGTACAACCCCCTCCTTCGGCTTGGTAGAACTCCGTGGTGTCTGATACACTGCGTAGTAAATCCGCAAAAGCTCCTGGGGAACTCCGAACCCGGGTTAGTAAAAGGTACTTCTTCTCCGCATACTTGCTTTGCATCTTAAATGCCTTGCCCGCCGTGATCTTCTTGGCCTCTTGGATCTCCTGGAGGGCAGCCTGGGCCTCATTCTGTGCCGTCTCCGCGCTCTGACGAGCCTTGGCGAGTTCGGTCCCTTGAACCGATGCATCATGCTCCAAGGCTTCGCATTTCTTGACCGCATCTTGGAGCTCCTGTTGGATTTCTTTGACCCGGGCCTTGGACTTCTTACAGGCGGCTTGCTGCTGGACAGCCTTCTCCTCGTCCTCGCCCAGGGACCTCTTTAGGGCCTCGACCTCGGTCGTGGCTCCTGCACATATTACGATACAACGGTCAATATACAGCGCCTATCCTTTCTAAAACACATAGCAAGTCATCACTCACCTTGCTTCTCCTGGAGCCGAACCTTAACCTCGCCGAGCTCGTTCTCGGTCCACTCCAGCCTCTGCCTCAGCTCAGAGACTTCGGCACCATGGGAGGTCGCGGCCAACAACGACGCCTGCTTATTCATACATATTACGTTAGTCTCCTACAACAGATGATTGATCCTCTGTCCGGTTCTTCTTGCCGAACACCGGACAGTGTCTTAGGGGCTACTGGCTACACGGGGTTTCTCTCTTTTTTACCTCGAAACCCGTCAACAGGTTGCTGCATGCTTCATTCAGTCCACTCTTGGCGGAATGAATCTTCTCGATCACCGCACCCATAAGGACACAGTGCTCGTCCACGACAGAGGCGCCTCGAAGCGCCTCCATCAGGTTATCCGGTGCCCCTGGATGGACAAGGGCCACCGGTGGAAGCGGCGCATCCCCCTCCTTTAAAGAGGGCTGCTCGCCAGACTCCGGGGCCATATGGGCCTCCGGAATCGTATTCGGCTGAGGGCCAAACTGGATGCGGCCCTCTACGCTAATCTCCATGGGGATCGGCTCCCCCATGTGTCCGGCAGTGGAGGTCTCGCCTTGTGGCGCCTCCCGGATAGCGTCCTGGACTCCTCCCCGGTTCGGAGTGGTCCTCCGGGATAACACTTCGGTGTCGTCCCTGCCCCCGGGGGAATAAGAAGGTGGTGGCGACATGCTTGCCATCTCCGACGGAGCCAACGAACCTCTAGATGAGGATCGCTGGATAAGGTCACGGGCTGGACTGCAATAGCATAATTAACTATGTCATGATAATGAAGAGCAAGGGCCGGATGTGCGCATGAGCGAGCCGTGTCACTTACGATGCGGCCTGGGGCTTAGTGCGGGGGCGTCTCTCCAGACTGCTATTAACGTACCACGCGGTGTTAACCGCTGGGATGCTCTTCCCCTTCTTGGGCGTTTCCGCCTTCGGATGCGACGAAGCCGCCCTCTTCTTCTTCCTCTCCTCAGGGGAAGGGTTGTTTTCCTCCTCCTCCTCCTCTTCCTCGCCATTGTCCTCAGGGACAGAGGAATGGGCTTCGTCGTCTTCGGACATCATGTTCGAAGTACCCTTGCGACAGGGGCCACTCTTGGCCCCCTTGGCCTTCTTCTTGGCCTTCTTCTCCTGCGCCTTATAAGGCGCCGACACCAGCATCTTCGCTAGACATGGGATGAACGGTTCTTCAGGCAGTGGAGCCGGACACTGGATTCGCTTCGCCCTTTCCATCCAGTCCTGGAAATACAATGATAAGCTCAAATATCATCCTTGAAATGATTAAGTTGGGGATAACATACCTCACTGGCGAGGTGTTTACAATCATGACCACGGTCTGAATCCATGGCTGGTGGTTTTTCGTTGCCCTTAAAGAGCAACTTCCATGCGCCTTCGTGAGTAGTCTCGAAGAGCCTCACCAGGGTCTGATCCTTCTTCGGGTTGGACTCCCACAGAGGACGGCTTCGGCGCTGGCACGGAAGGATCTGGTGAACCAGCATCACCTGGATCACATCGATGAGCTTGACTTTCTTGGTTGACATGCTCTGAACGCGTGTCTGCAGCGCTATCACCTCGTCAGGGGAACCCCAATCCGGACTCTTCTCGACCCAGGAGGTGAGTCGCATGGGAGCGCCTGAGCAAAATTCGGCAGCTGCGGCCCAGGTGGTGCCGCGAGGTTCTGTGATGTAGAACCACTGCTTATGCCACTCCTTCACTGTGTCCACAAAAGTGCCTTTGGGCCAGGATACGTTGGACAGCTTGCTCACATAGCTCCTCCGCACTCCGCGAGTTGGCCGTCCACCACATTCGCTTCACGTTGAAGACTTTGAGCCACAGCCTGAAGTGGGGTTGGATGCGGAGGAAGGACTCACACACGACGATAAACGCTGAGATGTTGAGGAACGAATTCGGGGACAGATCATGGAAATCTATCCCGTAATAATACATCAACCCATGGATGAAAGGGTGGAGTGGAAACCCTAGCCCGCGGAAGAAATGGGGGAGGAACTCTACCCTCTCGGTGGGCTTCGGTGTGGGGATGACTTGTCCCTCAGTCGGCAGGCGGTGAGTGATCTCCTTCACCAAGTATCTGGCCGCCTGAAGCTCCGTAATGTTCTCCTCCTTGAAGGAGGAGACCATCCACTTGCCCTGACCTTCGGATCCAGACATGGTTGGTTGGGTGGAAAGGACATGAGAACTTGGGCGCTAGAGCTCGAGATTGGAAAGGCGGAGACAGAGAGAGGGCATGAGAGAGGAAGAGGGAATCCTTATCCCCTTATAAAGGCAACGAATATTGAACGCCTCATCACTCACCCCGAGATTTGCCTATTCCCAAGGGCTGTATAAATGACACGGTTGGGTTACCCATGCCCGTATTGATGAGAATCCCATAATAAGGGGGCACGATCTCTGCTTTGATAAGACGTGCCAATGGCAACCACGTCTCGAAACGTGGAGCGGCAGACAAAAACCGGTTCGAAATTATGACCGGACAGACGTGATGTCATATTGTAAAAGCTGTCGGCGGATTAGACTCGTGTAAAAATATATATTCTCTCTACGGTTATGTATGGTGTGTATGATAGGTTCGGATACTATCATCACATCCGAAGACTATCTTAAAGTTCGGATAGAAGGGAACCCGCCTTGCAATGCCGAAGACAATCTGCGTGCCGGACTCCTCGTCATTGAAGCCAGGTTCAGGGGCTACTGAGGGAGTCCTAGACTAAGGGGTCCTCGGGCGTCCGGTCTGTTATCCATGGGCCGGCCTGATGGGCTGTGAAGATATGAAGGCCGAAGACTGTACCTGTGTCCGGATTGGACTCTCCGTGGAATGGAAGGCAAGCTTGGCAACCGATTATGAAGATTCCTTCTTATGTAACAAGCTCTATGTAAACCCTAGACCCCTGGTGTCTATATAAACCTGAGGGGTTAGTCCAGAAAAGATATACTCATTACCATAGTCATACAGGCTAGGCTTCTAGGGTTTAGCCATTACGATCTCGTGGTAGATCAACTCTTGTAACACTCATATTCATCAAGATCAATCAAGCAGGATGTAGGGTATTACCTCCATAGAGAGGGCCCGAACCTGGGTAAAACATCGTGCCCCCCATCTCGTGTTACCATCGATCCTAGACGCACAGTTCGGGACCCCCTACCCGAGATCCGCCGGTTTTGACACTGACAACGGGGGCAAGATAAGAAGGAAATCGCAGACAATGATTTGGGTCGCTACTATTTGATGCGGAGCATCCCACGGTCATCCCCATGGACGTATCGACATCTCTCACGACACCACTTGGACCAATGACAAGAGCTCGAGCAAAGGTATCAAAGATAAGGTGAACCCGCTCCTCTCCGAACTACCACTTTCTACACATGCGACATGGCTACTACCTCAAGCGGAAACACTATGTGTGATCCGGTACTTGGAGGAAGGCCACGGAGTAGCTACATCCAATGGACAAGACGGAGAGGACACCAAGTATGAGGGACAAGAATAAGAGCTACAAGAAGAGCTACAGTCACCGGACGACTGCTCCAGACCGGACGTCCGGTCCCTGAAGGCCACGCAAGCCAGAAGAAGCCAGGCCAGTGAACGCTACAGCGGCCGGACGTCTAACCAGGACTGGACGACCAACAACTCCCAGCGACCGGACGTCCGGGCTCCATCGGATATCCGGCAGGTCCCAAATAGAATGAAATCAGTGGAAGTACGAAGCGACCGGACAACGGACGACCGACCGTCTCCGGAAATCTGGTGCCACTTCAACCGAGCCGAAATGACGGAAGCCCAGTGACTTCCGGACATCCGGACACCCGCAAGCCACCGGACGACCGGAACCCAGCAGACGTCTGGTACCTGTCTGCGCACAATTTCGGGCCCGAGGCCCATGTACCCCTTCAAGTCGCCCCCATTTGCACTACGACTATAAATAGACCTCCTCCTGCTCCTGGTTAGGGTTAGCATTGTGATAGCTCATATGTGAGATAGAGCCTCGCTCATCCATCCAGATCTACTCCACCGAGAGAGACCGTTGCCTCTTCGGAGAAGTTCCATCTTGGATTCAAGACCCCTAATGGAAGACCTTCAAGACCTCCTCACGAAAAAGCATGTGCTACTTGTATCATCCCTTGTTGATTGTGGATCGTGTATCTCTTTTGTGTTTTGAGGATCTTGCATATGTGTGACCGAATCTTGTTGGTTGAGTGATTTCTCCCGTGTTTCCCCTCGTGTTTTCCCTCGTGTTCCTCGTGTTCTTTGTAGGATCCCCTCCAATCGTGAAAGATCGGGCCACTAGGGTTCTACCCTACATCATCTTGGTACCATGACACATTGATCATGGATTTGGAGCCCCTACCCTTTGTTTTCTAGCTTGATTTTGTTGTGTTCTTCCCCAATTTCGAAAATCCCCACCAAAAATAGACCCAATTTTTTTTGTGATTTGTTGGTGTGATGCAGTTTGTTGGATTTGATCCATGGATTTGCTTTGCCACGAGTGGATCTAGCTTTCCCCCTTTATCTCCACCATTCTCATCCACAAAATCGCTAGAATTTGACCAATTTTGCCACCTCCGCCACGAACCCTAGCTGTTCATCCCATGCCCGAATTCACCCAGGCACCGGACGTCCGACCACCGGTCGTCCGACATCCACCGGACGTCCGACCTTACCTGACGAAACTAAAAAAGTTCAGTTCGACCACCACCATGTATCCTCCTCCACCTCCGCATACGCACTTGGATCCCTTTCCCTTTCCCACTTCCACATACGCACTCCAAAACCACAAATCGTTTCCCAACCCACCATCGCTTATTCGTTTCGCACTCCAACACAATGTTGACACATTTTGCTTTGAGATTTTGACTTGCGGTTTCTGTTTCCTAACGCGTTTAGGCTACTTAGGGACGGTTCGACATCAACATTACCGCCGCTCATCTTCGCCACTGATTCGTCATCGACAACAACCACTTCACCATCATCCATCCTTGCTTACACACGAGCAGCCCTCGACGGTAATCTCGACGACATCTTGGTCTAATCCTTGCCATTACATTGATAACCACCATAGCCCAATTTTGCGTATCTTACCCATCGAGACTAGCCTCTGAGTATAGCCGGCAACGTTACTTGTGCACATTAGTGATCATACTTCCTATAGCATACATACCATATCATCATGGTGCATATCTTGGTATCATCTTTTGTGTCACAAAGTTGTCATTGCATACACAATTGCTATCTTGGTTCGTGAAGTTTTGCATGAGAAAGAGCTCAAAAGAGAAAGAGCCAAACAAGATTTTAAGCAAAAGGGAAAGATAAGCAAAGAGCTTTTAAGCAATAACCATAGCATCATATTACATTAAGATTGTCATACTCGATCATCTTGGATCATATCATCGGAATACTTGTGATAGAAGTCGTTGCATTTTTGCTTAGTAGGTTGTGCACAAGCCTTCGTATCCGCCTATTGTGCAATCGTGCTAGTGTCTCTCTAGTGTTGTGCAACAAGACCATTTTTCGTGGATTCCACATTTTGGCTCATTCCTTGGTTGCATAACACCATTTATCTTTCTGTGTGTGTTTCTGTGTACCATATCTTGCTATTGGTCTACTTGTTGCATTTGCAAATTTGCAAATCTTTTCCAACATTATTGAAGCTCACTAACAATTGCATCAAATTTTGTGCCACCATCCTAACCAAGCTCCACCATAAGCTTTTACATGTGTAGGTGTGAGAAACCGACAAGAATTGGTACCAATTGTGCTATTTCCTTGTTCCACATTTGAGTGATCATTGATCCATCTTCAACATCGTTCAAGGTACATTTGGTATAAGTTCTTCTCTTTCTCCCACTCACATATTTTGCTTGGAATGATGGATAGGCCAAGTACTTCTACCAACCCACTCTTCATCGAGCAAGACGACGACATGTCCTCCTACGTCACAAAGAGCCACCTCTTTGGTGCACAATGAGCTTTGCATCAAGAGCAACAAGCAATGAGCGAACGCATCGACAACCTCGCCACCGACTTGCGAATCTCTGAGCAACATACAAGAGACTACTTCGACAACAAGCTCAACGAACATAAACAAGAGAATGACGCAAGAATGGACGAGATTCGTGCTTTGCACCCGCTCTTCTACCACTTCGTCCTACTCAAGACGGGGCCGCTCTAGTTGACACTCTAACGACACCATCTCTGGCTCAAGTACTCCGACATCAAACACTCATCAACAAGCCGTGTGCCAAGACCGTCAAGAAAACCGCAATCCCCTACACGGAAATCCTACACAAGAGCAATTCGACGAGCAAGCACATCGGCATCGCCAAAACCAAGCTACTCTTTCGCAAGCACAAGAACGACAACGTCTATGCCAACAAGAGGAAGAACGAGCGAGACAACACCAAAACGAGCACGATGCCGAGGCACGACGTCAAGAAGAACAACGATGAGAAGCTCAAGCACTTGAGGCGCAACGTGCCCTTGGAGATTCAAGTCAAACCGTCACCACACGCAACCGGCAAACTTGTGAGCAACAAGAAGCACTTCGCGAGGAAGTTCAAGAAAGAATATATCAAGCTCGCGTGCATTGTCAAGTTCCTCATGCTCCTCCACAAGCTCGACAAGAACCTCAAGTTCACCCAGAGCAAGAAGACAATGGAAATCCTCCAAGACAAGAGCAAGTTGAGGGAGACAATCCTCCTCGTCAAGGACGTCATCATCCCCGACCCCAACACAATGAGGAGCAACGCTACCACAAGATAAAGTTCACCATGCCCAAGTTCACCGGAAGCAATGATCTCGAAGGGTAACTTTCATGGGCATTGAAGGTTGACAAAATCTTCTTCTTGCATAACTATGAGGAAGAGAAGAAAATCGCAATGGCATCCCTTGAGTTCCAAGACTACGTCCTCATTTGGTGGGAACAAGTCATTAAGCACCGAGAGGCAAGAGGTGAACCACCCATCACAACTTGGGCGCAAATGAAGGATGTCATGAGAGCACATTTCGTGCCAACCTACTACAATCGTGACCTCTTCAAGAAACTCCAACTTCTCAAACAAGGAACCAAGAGCGTTGAAGAATACTACGAGGAAATGGAGATCGCCATGATATGAGCCAATGTCATGGAAGATGATGAGCAAACTATGGCACGTTTCTTGAATGAACTCAATCATCGTATCAAGAAGATCGCCAACTTCCAACCATACTCGAACCTCATCGAGCTAGTGCACCAAGATACTAAGGCGGAACGTCAAGTGCAAGATGACTTCAAGTATGCCAAGTTCTCATCCAAGTTCTATGGTTTCTCCAACACCCAAGCTTCAACGACTCCAACACATTCTACCTCAATGAAGCCTTCTAAAAGTAACGGCGACAAGTCAAATTACAAGAAAACTTCGACAACCTCAATTCGTCCTCCTACAACAAGCAACCTGAAGCCGAGAGCTTCATCATCCTCTACCCGAACCGATGAGATCGTCAAGACAAGTTCCTTCACATACTTCACATGCGGCGGCCGAGGCCACAAGTGCTTCAAGTGTACCAACATACGCACCATGATCTTCCACGACGATGGTACATACGGCTCCATGAGTGAAGGATAAATGGAAGCCCTTGAGCAAGTGGCCATGCATCGGCAAGTGAACGAGGATGAAGATGATCAAGTCTTTTGTGACGAAGATAAAAGCCCCACTCTTGTTGTCTCCAAGGTCTCGACACTTCAACATCAACAACAAGAAGACCAAAGATGTCATCTCTTCCATACCAAGGTCGGCATCAATGGAAGGTCCGTCAAGGTCATAATCAATGGAGGGAGTTGTCATAACTTGGCAAGTGAAGAACTTTTCTCCAAACTCCAATTAGTCAAGATGAAGCACCCCACATCCCTACAAAGTTCAATGGATAAGTGAGTCCGACACTATCAAAGTCGAGCATATGGTACAAGTTTCCTTCAAGATCGGAGCTTACGAAGACACTTTGGAGTGTGTTGTCGTTCCGATGTCCGTTTGCAACCTACTTCTTGGATGACCTTGGCAATTTGACTGAGGTGTTATCCACAACAGGCGAACAAATCACTATAGCTTCAATATGAAAGGAAACGAATATGTGTTACGACCAATGTCTCCAAGCCAAGTAATCACCGACAAGCAAGCCACCCATCGTGGAGAAAATAGTGAGAGGGCGAACCACCAAAAAGAGAGTGAGCACCACAAACCCAAATTGAGTGCCTCCTCGATGAGCGACAAGAAAAACCTAGTCCTATTTACCACCAAAAGTGAGACGAGAGAAGTGTGCGAGAAGCCATCAAGTGTCATGCACTATGTCCTTTTGTGCAAGGACGAGGCACCAAAAACTAACACCTTTCACAATCTACCTTTAGTGTTATCTTCTCTTTTGCAAGAATTCCAAGATGTATTCCCCGACGAGCTACCTCTGGGTCTACCTCCACCACGAGGCATCGAACACAGAATCGACCTCATCCCCGGAGTACCCCTTCCTAACAAGGCTCCCTACCGTGTCAACCCCGAGGAAACTAAGGAGATCCAACGGCAAGTACAACAACTCATCAACAATGGCCATGTAAGAGAAAGCTTGAGTCCTTGTGCCGTACTAGTAATCCTTGTTCCCAAGAAAGATGGTACATTTCACATGTGTTCTGATTATTGTCCTATCAATGCTATTATCGTGCGTTATCGTTATCCTATTCCACGCCTAGATGATACGCTAGATGAGCTTAGCGGAGCCACCATTTTCTCTAAGATTGATCTTAAGAGTGGCTACTATCAAATATGCATCCAAGAAGGTGA
Organism: Triticum urartu; assembly: GCF_003073215.2. Classification (NCBI taxonomy): domain Eukaryota; kingdom Viridiplantae; phylum Streptophyta; class Magnoliopsida; order Poales; family Poaceae; genus Triticum; species Triticum urartu. The sequence continues at coordinate 294,066,634 of NC_053025.1, read as the reverse complement.
TGAATGGAAAACCGCATTTAAGACGAAATTTGGCTTATATGAATGGCTTGTTATGCCAATGGGTTTATCCAAAGCACTTGGTACTTTCCTGAGAGTCATTGTCGGTGTCAAAATCGGTGGATCTCGGGTAGGGGGTCCCGAACTGTGCGTCTAGGCCGGATGGTAACAGGAGGCAAGGGACACGATAGTTTTACCCAGGTTCGGGCCCTCTTGATGGAGGTAAAACCCTACGTCCTGCTTGATTAATATCGATGATATGGGTAGTACAAGAGTAGATCTACCACGAGACCGGAGAGGCTAAACCTAGAAGTAGCCTATGGTATGATTGTTGTTCTGCATGTTGTCCTACGGACTAAAACCCTCCGGTTTATATAGACACCGGAGAGGGTTAGGGTTACACAAAGTCGGTTACAATGGTAGGAGATCTACATATCCGTATCGCCAAGCTTGCCTTCCGCGCCAAGGAAAGTCCCTTTCGGAACCGGACGAAGTCTTCAATGTTGTATCTTCATAGTCTAGGAGTCCGGCTGAAGGTATAGTCCGGCCATCGGAGACCCCCTAATCCAGGCTCCCTCAGTAGCCCCTGAACCAGGCTTCAATGACGACGAGTCCGACGCGCAGATTGTCTTCAGGCATTGCAAGGCGGGTTCCTCCTCCAAGTACTTCATAGAAGATTTTGAACACAAAGATAGTGTCGGCTCTGCAAAATAAGTTTCCACATATTGCCATAGAGAGAATAATATTTACACAAATCTAATCTGCTGACGTATTCCGTAGTGTGATGCACCATGACCAAGCCTTTATTCGAATCGTTTCACTATCCCACCTCAGTGCGGCATGCGAGGCGGTTTCCTTGGCACGTCTTGTTAAAGCAGAGATCGTGTCCCCTTATTCCGGGATTCTCATCAATATGGGCATGGGTAACCCAACCGCGCCATTGATTACGGCACTTGGAGATAAGCGAGTTTTACCAGGCTGGTGGGGACACGTAGTTGCGTCCACCCATATAAGGGGATAAGGATCCACCTTTTCACCTACGCCTTCTTCCTCCTTCGCCTATACATTTTCACGCACTCGAGCTCCAGCGCCCAAGTCCGCACTCCCCACCTCAACCTTCTCCAGCCATGTCCGGAGCGGGAGGCAAGTGGATGGTCTCCTCCGTTATGGAGGGACACATAAAAAAACCGAGGAAGGCCGGATACTTGTCTAATGACATCGCTCACCGGCTTCCCGAAGAGGGGCAGCTCCTCCCCACCCCAAGGCCCCATGAGAGGGTAGTGTTCCTTCCCCACTTCCTCCGCGGACTGGGCTTTCCCATCCACCCATTCGTCCGGGGACTCATGTTCTACTACGGCCTGGATTTCCATGATCTGGCCCTGAATTTCATCCTCAACATCTCGGCGTTTATCGTTGTGTGCGAGGCTTTCCTCTGCATCCACCCCCATTTCGGCCTATGGCTCAAGACTTTCAATATCAAGCCAAAGGTGGTGCGCGGCAACCAGGCGGAGTGCGGAGGCGCCATGGTGGGCAAGATGCCCAACGTCTTATGGCTCGAGGGCTCCTTTGTGGAGACCCTAAAGGGGTGGCAATCGGGGTGGTTTTACATCACCGAGCCGCGCGACCCTAAGTGGGTCGCAGCCCCCGCGTTCCGGTCCGGACCCCCAATGCGGCTCACGTCCTGGAAAGAGACGGGCCTGTCGTGGGGCAGAAAAGGAGAGGTGACTGGACTGCAAACATGCATCCAAACCCTGGTGGACAAGCAGCTCACGCTTGTCAACGTAGTCCAGGTCATGCTCATCCGCCGGATCCTCCCGTGTCAACAACGGGCCTTCAATCTGTGGGAGTTCAACCCGGCGCATCACCGAACTCTAAACAGGCTCTTCGACATGACGTACGAAGACGTCTGGAAGGTGCTTTTCAAGGGCGCCGAGGCTCCCGCATCTGCTACCGAGGATCGCGGATGCAGCGCGCAGCGTCACGCCAGCGCGGTAAGTTGTTTGTGCCTTTTACAGGGTATTAGTTTTTCATAGTTTAACTCTATGCGGGATCTAAGCTCCCTTACCTTTGACAGGATTGGCAGGCGAAGTCCGGACAGATCGACTGTCCGGCTCCTTTGCCCGAAGACCCAGCCGATGCCCGCTTGGCAAGCTGCTGGTTCCGGCACCCTATGTGGTGCCGGAGAAGAAGGCCACGAAGAAGGCCACGGGGACTCGAAAAAGTGCCCGACGCCAGGAGGTGTCGGGTTCATCATCCAACGGCTCCAAGGCGCATTCCTCCCGTGAAGACGAGGAGGAGGAAGAAGAGACCTCTCCCCCTCCAGCGGGAGGAGAGAAGAAAAGGAAGGCCACCCTCACTGGGGAGGCGAAGGGTCCAAGAAGGGGAAAACCCTTCCTCCGGACTACTCCACCGACGCGACGACGGCGGAGAGGAGTGGCCGCTCAGGGCCAAGCCCCTGGCGAAATCGTAAGTATCCGGATACCAGAGTAATTCATAGGTATTCCTTTATTGCACAGCTGTAGCGCCCCGAGACCGATGTGCCACGTGTATTCCTGTTATTCACTCTTGGTGCCTTGTCATTCGCTTGCGTGTTGCATCTTGTCATATCATCATGTGCATTGCATCATCATGTTTTCAAAACTTGCATCCGTCCCGGCCTCCTCGTTCTCTCCGTTGTCCGTTCTGAGCCCAGACACACTTGCACGCGCCCGCGGCATGTCCGAAATATTATTTTATAAGTGGCCGGAAAAGGTTCTCGGATTGGGTTGAAAGTTGGCGTGTGGTCTTATTATAGTGTAGATAGACCGCCTATCAAGTTTCACCGCATTCGGAGTTCATTTGTTAGCCCAACCGTTAAACTATAGCGGCATTATAGCCGGTCTTTTCGTCGGACGTTTTTGGTCTTCGGAAACAGATGCCGGGCTCTCTCTCTCTTCTCCCCCTCGCAGTCTCGCCACGGCCCGCCTAGTCCATCCTCTTTCCCCTCTTCGCTTCCGGAGTTGTCCGATGCGATCGCACGGCCCAAAACCCTCTCTGCTCAGTGCATCAAACCCCCCTCGCGCGCGCGTCCGAAAATTGTCCCGGACCCGACCCGAGCAGTCGTCACCGTCGTGTCCGGATCATCCCCAAATGTCTACAAAACGTCTCCTTTTCTTTATTTGGGCCCCCTAACCTATTTATTCGCGACCGTCCAATTACAATCGGAGGGACCAAATACCCCTAACCAAAATTCTCGTTGTTATATAAATAGATGGAACCCTAGTCCTGTCCCATCGATCCATCTAATCCTTCCGCCGCCGCCACCCATGTTCCTCGGGAGCTTGTCCCGTTGCCAACCAAATCCCCCTCGGGATCCATTCCCCACCAACCATCGCTCGCCACCAACACCTCCTTGCCTCGATCCAGACCACAAGAGAGGATCTCCTCCTCTGTTTTCTTCTTGAGGCCGCAACAACAACGTAGCTCCCGAGCGCCTCCTCCTCACCTCGTTCCCCCCTCGGCTGCCGGCGACCACGTCCAGGGCCAGGTCGCCCCTCTCCCTGCTCTCCCACTCCCTGTTTCCTTCCCTGGCTTCTCTCCTCTCTACCTCACCCCTCGTTCTCTCCCCGTACCAGGTACAGGAGTTCACCTGCAACCCCGCCGGCGTCAAGGAGAAGCTCCGTTGCCGGAGCGCTGCCGCCGGTGGCCACCTCCATCAGGGATGCCATGGACGCCCGCTCTGCAGGAGCTTCGTCCGTTCCTCTGCCTCGCTGCAGTCGCCCTCTTCTGCGATGAGCACCACGCGTCACGGTGTTTCTTCTGCAAGGCCAGCTCGACCGAGCCGCAGAACATCCTCGCGCCGCCGGAGCTCCATCCCCGCACCCATACCCTCCAGATCCCGCCGTCCCAGCACCTCCTTGCCGTCCCCTCGCCTGAAGTCGCCGCGCCATGGCCCTCTGCCTCGCCTCTGTCCTTTCGAAGGAGGTAGACGACGCGTCTGGCCGGCTTCATTGACCCGGCCTCGTTCGGCCTCCCGTGCCAGATCGCTCGGCCTGCATACATCCGGGTGGGCCTCAGCCTGCTGCGTCCTGCATTGGCCTCTTCCACCGACCTGGGCCATAGCCCATGGTGAGATCCCCCTCCCAGTGCTGTTCCTGTTAGGCCCGCGACTGGATTCGGCCCAGCGTGCTTTTATTTCCCTGTTGTGATTTTAGCTTTTTATCCTGAGACTGCAGTTTTTGCAGAAAAACCCTTGCTCGACATGCATATAATAACTCACAAACGATGCATCATACTAAAACAATTCATATATGAAATATGCTTAGATTTGCATCTAGCTTCATAATATGTCATTTTCATCCATGTTTAAAAATGTTTAAAATGTTGTTTGATTAATTTTTGCTCTATGTCATGGTTAAATGATTTAATTCATAACTTTTCAACCGTAGCTCCAAATCTAACAAACTTTATATGTATTTGGGGTAGAAAAATACCTAGTTTAACGTGGCGACTTTACTTTGCATGTTTAAAAACATTAAAATATGGTTTAGGGCAGAACAGGACCAAACCTAATATATGCACATGGGGATTTACCGGAATTGTTGTTCGTGCTTCCAGCCTCATTTAAACTTGACTAGATAGGTAGTTTACTCTGCTTCACCTCCTTGCCATGCTAACAACATTTAATTTTGTTGGGTACCTAAACAAGAGAGAACTAAATAAGTCATGTGGTGTTCCATCAATATGCAACTCGTTGCATATTGAGCTCCACTTAATTTGTAGGATTGCTTGTGAACTTTGCCATGCCATGCCCTCTTTAAACCGGACATGCATCATACTTGTTTGTACATCATGCAATGTCTATGTGGTGGTTGTTTACTATGTTGTTTGATTCTTTCCGGTGTTGCTTCTTCGGGTTGGTTCCGTTAACGTCGCGTTTGTGAGGACCCGTTCGACTACATCCGTTTGTCTTCTTCATGGACTCGTTCTTCTTCCTTGCGGGATTTCAGGCAAGATGACCATACCCTCGAAATCACTTCTATCTTTGCTTGCTAGTTGCTCTCTCTTTTGCTATGCCTATGCCGTGATACCTACCACGTGCTTATCATGCCTCCTATATTGTTGAACCAAGCCTCTAACCCACCTTGTCCTAGCAAACCGTTGTTTGGCTATGTTACCGCTTTGCTCAGCCCCTCTTATAGCGTTGTTAGTTGCAGGTATTGAAGTTTGTTCCTTGTTGGAACATGGAGATGTTGTTCCTTGTTGGAACATGTTTACTTGTTGGGATATCACAATATCTCTTATTTAATTAATGCATCTATATACTTGGTAAAGGGTGGAAGGCTCGGCCTTATGCCTGGTGTTTTGTTCCACTCTTGCCGCCCTAGTTTCCGTCATATCGTGTTATGTTCCCGGATTTTGCGTTCCTTACGCGGTTGGGTATAATGGGAACCCCTTGACAGTTCTTTAATAAACTCCTCCAGCAAGGCCCAACATTGGTTTTACCATTTGCCCACCTAGCCTTTTTTTCCCTTGGTTAGCGCCCAAGGGTCATCATTTATTTTAACCCCCCGGGCCAGTTGCTTGTCTAAGTGTTGGTCAAACTAGAGCCTTGCGGCGCCACTCGGGGAAACTTGAGGGCTGGTTTATGTACGGATGTTCATCTGGTTGTTGCCCTGAGAAAGAGATATGTGCAGCTCCTATCAGGATGTCGGCGGCATCGGGCGTCTTGCTGAGTACCCTGTAGAAATAACCGAGTCTGATCGGAATGTCTCAGGGAGGTCTATTCTTCGTTGACGTGAGAGCTTGTGATGGGCTAAGTTGGACACCCTGCAGGGATTTGAACTTCGAAAGTCGTGCCCGCTGGTTATGGCAGATGGAAATTTGTTAACGGTCCGGTTGTAGATAACTTGAACCTTAACTTATAAAATGAGTCAACCGTGTGTGTAAGTGATGGTCTCTTTTCGGCGGAGTCCGGAAAGTGAACACGGTGTTGGAGTTATGCTTGACGTAGGTTGTTATAGGATCACTTCTTGGATCATACTAGTTATCGATCGTGCTTTGCCTTCTCTTCTCGCTCTCTTTTGCAACTGTAGCCACCATATATGCTAGTCGCTTGCTGCAGCTCACTCATACCTACCTTACCCATAAGCTTAAATAGTCTTGATCGCGAGGGTGGAAATTGCTGAGTCCCCATGGCTCACAGATACTTCCAAAACCAGCTTGCAGGTGCCGGTGAGACCGTGCAGATGACGCAACCAAGCTCAAGAGGAGCTCGATGAAGATCTTGTCCTTTATGTTGATTCGTTCTAGTTTATCAGTAGTGGAGCCCAGTTGGGGTCGATCGGGGACCTATGTCGCATTTGGGGTTCTTCTTTTATTTTGGTTCCGTAGTCGGACCTTGATTGTATTTGGATGTTGAAATGTTTTATTCATGTAATTGCATGAAGTGGCGAGTGTAAGCCAACTATGTATCTCTTTCCCTTATGTATTACATGGGTTGTGTGAAGATTACCTCACTTGTGACATTGCTTTCAATGCAGTTATGCCTCTAAGTCGTGCTTCGACACGTGGGAGATATAGCCGCATCGAGGGCGTTACAACAGCTTCCTATGTTGAATATGATTATGCAGCCCACCCAAAGACCGGCTCGACGCGTCGTCGAGTGGTTCACTGGACTCGTCGGATGTGAATTCGCTTCCGACGACTACCTCCCCCCGCCCTACGGACGACGCCGAAGTGTTGTCCCAACAGGTTCCAAGCCAGGAGGAGGTGGTCCTGGAGGCGCCGCAAGGAGACCTCCCGGACTCCAGGAGTAAAGGGGATAAAACCCCCAGGGCTCCAAGTCCGGCTCTAGGCCGGACACCGCTCCGAAACCTTCAAAGGTTCCAGAAGTCCGGCGGGCGACCTCCTACCAAGAGGAGCAAGCCCACCGTGCCGGTGACCCCCGTCCAACTGGAGGCGCTGAACAATCTATTGGAGGTGCTCAAAGGCGCCTCCATCGACGAGGAGCACCGCACCATTATGAGTGTGGTGGTCTAGAAGGTTCAGTCTGCCAAGAGTGGACTGACTGAAGCTTGTGCTAGCCTTTTAACAGGCTTTGAGGTAAGTAAAGAATGTGTAAATAATATTATCGCATAGAGAGTAGCCCCTGATGCTCTGTTTGGCATTCGGGAAGAAAAGCCGAATAGAGGATCAAATAAAATTCGCAGGAGACTAACAAAAAGGAGTCAATATGCGTATGCAGGCTTCTCTGCTGGCGTCCGCCGCACTGACTGCGGAAGTGGACACGCTAAAGCAGAACCTCGAGCAGTCTGAGCAAGAGCTCGGGCATGCCAAGAAGCAGCTCGAGGACATGGAAGGTAAGAAATACCTTGTTTAAATATATATAAAAAATGCAATTGCAAAAATGACAGGATTATCGTGGCTATTGTAGGGGCCACGTCTGAGGTGGCGACCCTTAAGCAAGCAGCTGCTCGCAGGCCGAGAAGAGGAGCGGCCACGGAGCGCATCGAGCGGGAGAAGTATGAGGCCTAGGTTGGCAAGGTGCGGCAAGAGCTCCAGGCTCTCATGAAAAAACATGAGAGTTTGGAGCTTGACTCAAAGACGCGAGCGTCCGAGCTCGCGGTGGCTATTAAAAATGCCAAGTCTGCCAAGGCCGAATCCCAGAAGACCCAAGGAGTTGGATGCGGTGAAAAAGATAGCGGCGGGTAAGGCATTCTTTATGCAAAGCAAACACATAAACGTGAGTTACTTGTTACTTACCCGAATCCGGAGCTCTCCAGGAGCGATTCAGATCTTCCCCGTAGCGTGTCCGATGCCGCGCATTCTATCGAGCCGAGGAGGGCAGCTCGACAAAGAAGGTGTTCTGGTCTCAGTATGCTGAGGCCGGACACCCCGTGCCCCTGAGCGACCAGCTGAAGCAACTGGTCGAGCTCCACAAGGCGGCCGAACAGGCCATGAAGGGCCTCATAGTTTGGCTCTGGCCTGGGAGCTATTTCGGGCTGGTGCGGCGGCTGGTGGGGGCCTGTCCAAGGCTCGAAGTCATCAAGCGCTCCGTCTGCATTGAAGGTGCCCGTAGGGCCCTTGCCCGTGCTAAGGTGCACTGGGGCAAGCTGGATGCTGAGAAGCTTGTGAAGGACGGGCCACCGCCGGGGAAAGAGCATCGCAAGCCCGAGAATTATTATAAGGATGTTCTGAAGGGTGCCTGCCTTGTGGCGGATGAATGTTCCAGGGATGTAATTTTTGAGTAAAACTCGCTCGTTTTGTCCTGTGCGCTGAAAACTTGTTCATATGCGCTAAGCAATGCTGTTGGAATTTAAAATATTACCTTCTGTGCGGCTGTTTATCAATTCTGAGAGATGGCGAGTCGTCAGCTTCTGCCCCCGTGCCGCTAGTGTTGGGGTGTTCGGGGATAAACCTGAGCGCTCTTTTTCCCATGTTTGGGTCCTTCGAGGGAGGCGCTCAGCCCAACGAACAAGGCAATCGGACTATAATGCGTGAACACTCTCACTTAGCCATAGAATTCTATAATTTTAAATTTCGGCAAAGCCCCTGGTATTCGGAAGACCGAGTTCGGGGCGCTATCCATGCCTTGGCCGGACAGACCCGACTCCTCGCTCTAAGTGGCAGAAGTCTTTAGGGACTCAAAAAACCTCTCGAACAGCGACCAGCTCTCGCTTCATCATGACAGTCAGTTTTAGCTTTCTCTACTGAGGTGCTCGACCCAGCTCAACTGGGGCACAATCACAGTAGTTCTCCTAGTGCTACCTTAGCCGACATAGCGGAACGTAAGGCACCAAAACATAGGAGCCGGGCAAACCCAACTATTGACCCAAGACATGATTCGGAGCCGATGCATATAATGCTATAAGTTCGGGGTGCCGCACTTGTTAAAGTGTTCGGACTTCTCACACCATATTGAGGGGTACTAAAGCCCCTGGCGTATTTAGGCCGTACCAAAGTGTACGGGTGCAACATGTCGTTAAGGAACATATATTTGTAAAAAAAGAGTAATGCAAAAATAGACAAAAGCTATGCATTGTTTATTAAAAAGGGCTGCGATCAAAGAGAACGATACAAATAATGCGATAAGCAAAAGGTTGGACTATTTAACATGTTCGTTCCAGAGGCAGGCTGCGGAATGGTATGCGAAACAGGTATACTGCTCGTGATAGAGATCACCTGGGAGTTCCGTAATGCGGCATGGCTTGTCTGCTTCCCTGGTTCTTGCATCGTTTGTGCGGCAATTGAACTGCCGAACAGGCCTTCCGAAGAATGGAGTCCTGAAAGTAAGAGAAAATTAAAAAATCGGTAGCCCCTGGTGCGGTTTAAGCCGTGTTTCGTGCGTGCCGTGATGGTGCCCCTCCCCCTGTACCCATGGTATTTCTATAGCGTAGTTATGTACGCGAAGCACTGGCGTCGCATTTTTGCGAGGGCTGGGGTTGGGGCCGCATTGCTACGCCTGCTCGGAACGTGCCAGGCGGTCTTGTTGTAGGTTACTCCGGGCGCGCTTGACGGTGTCCGAACGTTTAATGGCCGGACTGGAGAGCTGCCTGGAGAGGCTGCTTTGTACTTCCACTGCAAGGGCCGCCGTGTGCTCCTCCGTTCGGAGGGAGCGTTCGGTGTTTCCATTGACCATAATTACTCCTCGAGGGCCTGGCATCTTGAGCTTAAGGTATGCGTAGTGAGGTACCGTGTTGAACTTGGCGAATGCGGTTCGCCCGAGCAGTGCGTGATAGCCACTACGGAATGGGACTATGTCGAAGATTAACTCCTCGCTTCGGAAATTATCCGGAGATCCGAAGACCACTTCAACTGTGACTGAGCTTGTACAGTTGGCCTCTACACCTGGTATTACGCCTTTAAAGGTCGTTTTGGTGGGCTTAATCCTCGAGGGATCTATGCCCATTTTCCGCACTGTATCCTGGTAAAGCAGGTTCAGGCTGCTGCCGCCGTCCATAAGGACTCTAGTGAGATGAAATCCGTCAATAATTGGGTCTAGAACCAATGCGGCGAACCCGCCATGACGGGTGCTAGTGGGATGGTCCCTTCGATCAAAGGTGATCGGGCAGGAGGACCATGGGTTGAACTTTGGGGCGACTGGCTCTACCGCGTATACGTCCCTTAACGCAGGATTCCGCTCCCTCTTGGGGATGTGGGTTGCATATATCATGTTCACCGTCCGCACTTGTGGGGGAAAACCCTTTTGTCCACTGTTGTTCGGCAGCCGGGGCTCTTCGTCGTCATCGCTATGCAGCCCCTTGTCGGTATTTTCGGCATTTAAATTGCCTGCCTGCTTGAACACCCAACAGTCCCTGTTGGTGTGATTGGCCGGCTTTTCGGGGGTGCCATGTATCTGGCACAAGCGGTCGAGTATTCGGTCCAAATTGGACGGGCCCCTAGGATTTCTTTTGAATGCCTTTTTTCGCTGACCGGATTTATAGCCTCTAAATCCGGCATTAACTGTCGTATCCTCAGCATTGTCGCCGTTAATGCGGCGCTTCTGCTTGTTGTGACACGACCTGCCACTACTGTCCCTGGTATCCGAATTACCAGGGTTCTTGGTCATATTGTTGCTACGAGCAAGCCAGCTGCCTTCTCCCGTGCAAAAGCGGGTCATGAGTGTCGTGAGTGCTGCCATAGATTTCGGCTTTTCCTGTCCAAGGTGCCGGGCAAGCCACTCGTCACGGATATTGTGCTTGAAGGCTGCTAGGGCCTCTACGTCTGGACAGTCGACTATTTGATTTTTCTTTGTTAGGAACCGTGTCCAGAATTGCCTGGCCGATTCCTCTGGCTGCTGAATTACATGGCTTAGGTCATCGGCATCTGGTGGTCGCACATAAGTGCCCTGGAAATTGTCGAGGAATGCGGCTTCCAGGTCCTCCCAACAACTGATTGATCCTGCTGGCAAGCTATTGAGCCAATGCCGAGCTAGTCCTTTAAGCTTGAGTGGGAGGTATTTGATGGCGTGGAGATCATCGCCGCGGGCCATGTGGATATGAAGGAGATAATACTCGATCCATACCGCAGGATCTGTTGTGCCATCATATGATTCTATGTTTACGGGTTTGAAACCCTCGGGGATTTGATGATCCATTACTTCATCTGTGAAGCATAGTGGGTGTGCGGCGCCTCTGTATTGGGCTATATCACGACGTAGCTCCTATGAGCTTTGTCTACCGTGTTCGGCCCTACCGGATTTGTGTCTGGCGTGACGGTTACCGTCTCGAGTCGTGGGGCGCCCACGCGATCCGTAGATCGATCTTGTTTGCCTTGTCCTCCAACATATCTCGCAGGTCTGGCGCATTTTCCCGTGCCACGGTACGGGGTGCGGCTTGAGTGGAGGGCCGAGAGGCCACTCTGTCATGGCCACGAGGTGGCCGGTCGGCCGTATCAAGTGCTGGTGATGTAGGTTTAAGTGCTTCCTCCTCTAATCGGGGTAGCAACCTGCGCTTTGGGTAGCTCTTGGAGGGGCGTTCGAGTTTATGCTCTTCGGCCGCAAGGACTTCAGTCCATCTGTCGACTAGCAAATCTTGATCATCTCTAAGCTGTTGCTATTATTTCTTGAGGCTTCTTGCCGTGGCCATAAGCCTACGTTGAAAACGCTCTTGCTCGACGGGATCCTCTGGCACGACGAACTCGTCGTCGTCGAGGCTTGCCTCGTCTTTGGAGGGAGGCGTATGATTATCGTCCTCGACCTCTCTGTCTGCCGCTCTCTCATGAGGGCTGGCTTCTCCATCCTCCTGTGCTGAATCTTGCTGGAGGGGGTTTTCTTCGGCACTCTCCGGAGTATTATTATCTCCCGTGCTGGAATCACCGTATTTGCTTTGGCGGGATTTTGAGCGGCGCCACTGACGCCGGCGCTTAGGCTGTTTCTTGGAGGGGTCATCCTCCACTGTTCCATCGCCATCTCCTTCTTTTGGGGTGTCCACCATGTATATGTCATATGACGAGGTGGCTTTCCAGGGCCCAATAGGCGCTGGTTCTTCATCGTCTCCTGCATCGGCGTCCATACCATCGATGTCTTCGGAGTCGAAGTCGAGCATGTAGGTTAAATCGTCGACAGTTGCTACAAAGTGGGTGGTGGGTGGGCTTTGAATTTCTTCATCGTCCGTATCCCAACCTTGCTGACTGTAGTCCGGCCAGGGCTCTCCTGATAAAGAGAGAGACTTTAATGTCTTCAAAATATCGCTGAAAGGCGAGTGCTGAAAGATGTCTGCGGTAGTAAACTCCATGATCGGCGCCCAATCGGATTCGATCGGCAGGGGCGCGGAGGGTTAGGAGTCCAGAGAGGAGTCCGGCTCCTTGGGGTCACGAGTCTCGCAGAGTGCGGGGCTGGTGTTCGACTCGATTGCCGTTGGGATTGCAGCCCCCGAGGCGGCATCCAACCACCCATCCTCGGTCGGCGCGGTTGGCTCCGAATTAAGGGTCGAAGCCGATGCGGGTGCGGCCTCCAGGGCACTGTTCGACGGCAGAGCTAGATCATGCTCGTCATGACAGTGCGGCGCGCTCGGCAGTGGCTCGAATCCGTCGAAGATCAAGTCCCCACGGATGTCAGCTGTGTAGTTTAAACTTCCAAATCTGACCTGACGGCCAGGGGCATAGCTTTCGATCTGCTCCAGATGGCCAAGTGAATTGGCCCGCAGTGCGAAGCCGCCAAAGACGATGATCTGTCCGGGGAGGAAGGTCTCACCCTGGACTACATCGCTATTGATGATCGTACGAGCCATCAAGCCTAACGGCGACGGCACAGAGGAACTCTCAATGGAAGCACCAATGTCGATGTCAAAACCGACGGATCTCGGGTAGGGGGTCCCGAACTGTGCGTCTAGGCCGGATGGTAACAGGAGGCAAGGGACACGAAGTTTTACCCAGGTTCGGGCCCTCTTGATGGAGGTAAAACCCTACGTCCTGCTTGATTAATATTGATGATATGGGTAGTACAAGAGTAGATCTACCACGAGATCGGAGAGGCTAAACCCTAGAAGCTAGCCTATGGTATGATTGTTGTTCTGCATGTTGTCCTAGGACTAAAACCCTCCGGTTTATATAGACACCGGAGAGGGTTAGGGTTACACAAAGTCGGTTACAATGGTAGGAGATCTACATATCCGTATTGCCAAGCTTGCCTTCCGCGCCAAGGAAAGTCCCTTTCGGACACGGGACGAAGTCTTCAATCTTTTATCTTCATAGTCCAGGAGTTCGGCTGAAGGTATAGTCCGGCCATCCGGACACCCCCTAATCCAGGACTCCCTCAGTCATGCATTTTGTTCTTCGACCCTATATTGGTGTACTTGTTGTGGTCTACTTTGACGATATTTTGTTTTTAGCAAATCTCTTAAAGATCATGTCACCCATCTTAGAACCGTGTTGCAAACTCTTAGAAAAGAGCGTGTTTATGCTAATATGAACAAGTGCCTTTTCGGTGTCTATAAGCTTGTTTTCTTGGGTTTCGTTGTGTCTTCTAAGTGTGTGCATGTAGATGAATCTAAGATCAATTATATTAAAACTTGGCCCCAACCAACCAACTTGAAACAAGTGCGTAGTTTTCTTGGTTTAGCCGATTTCTATTGTAGATTCGTTAAGGATTTTAACACCATTGCTTCACCTTTGCATGCTTTGAGTAAGAAAACTGCGCCATTTGTTTGGGGACCATCCCAAGATACCACATTCAATGAGCTTAAGAATTTGCTTACACATGCTCCTTTGCTTGCTTTACCCAACTTCGATAAACCATTTGAGATTCATTGCGATGCTAGCAGTTATGGCATAGGAGGTGTGTTAATGCAGGAGAAGTGCCCTATAGCTTTATTTAGCAAAAACATTTCCAGAGCGCAACTCACTTATCCCATCTATGACAAAGAGATATATTCTTTAGTGAGAGTCTTGCATTTTTGGGAGCATTAACTCCGTCCTCATGAGTTCATTATTCACACGGATCATGAAACACTTAAGTATCTTAAGGGTCAAACAAAGTTGAACAAGCGTCATGCTAAATTGAGTGGATTCATTGAGTCATTTCCTTATGTCATCAAGTATATTAAAGGTAAGGAAAATGTTGTGGCGAATGCTCTTTCCCGTGGATGCATTCTTGTTACCCAACTAGAATTGAATGTCATAGGATTTGAGCACATAAAAGACTTGTATGCACATGATCCTACTTTTGCTACTCCTTATGTTAAATGTTTGACGAATACGTCTTGGGAACCTGATTACATGAAAGATGATTATCCTATGAGAGCTAACAAACTTTGCATCCCCAAGTCTTCTCTTTGTTTGTTACTATTGCAAGAATCTCATGGAGGAAGACTAATGGGACACTTTGGACACGATAAGACATTTGCTACGCTCTCCAAGTACTTCTTTTGGCCCAAGATATTTTGTGACGTCTCACGCTTCACCAACCGATGTTCTACATGTCACAAAGCTAACTCTAAAGCTCAACCCCATGGCCTTTATATGCCCCTTCCAATTCCATATCACCCATGGGGGGATATTAGCATGGATTTTGTGCTTGGTTTACCTAGAACTAGAAATGGAAAGGATTCTGTTTTTATTGTTGTGGATCGATTCTCTAAAATGGCACATTTCATACCATGCAACAAGATAGACGATGCTTCACATGTTGCAAATCATTTTTGTAGGGAAATCTTGCGCCTACATGGAGTGCCAAAGACGATTGTCTCGGACCGCGATGTCAAGTTCTTGAGATACTTTTGGAAGACCTTATGCGCTAAGCTCGGAATCAAGCTCTTGTTCTCTTTGGCATACCATCCCCAAACAGACAGCCAATGGAAATGACGAACCAAATGCTCTCCAGTCTACTACGTGTATTGATCAAGAGGAACATCAAGGAGTGGGAAGAGTGCCTACCCATCGCCAAGTACGCCTACAATCGTGCAAGACATTCGACTATCGGCAAGTCCCCCTTCATGGTCGTCTACGGTTTCAACCCATTGTCCCCATTGGACATTCTTCGTCTACCATTTCAAGAGCACATCAACATGGACGCGAGTGCACGAGTGAACTACCTCAAGAAGATGCATGAAGATACAAGGCACACCATCGAGCGCCAAGTACAACGACTCGCGACCAAGCTCAACTTCAACAAGCAACCCATGATATTCAATAGTGGAGATCTCATGTGGCTACACCTTTGCAAGGACCGCTTCCCCAATGAACGCAAGTCCAAACTTCTACCACGAGCTGATGGACCCTTCAAGGTGCTAGCACGTTACAACAACAATGCATACAAGATCGACCTCCCGCGCGACAAGTACAACGTAAGCGACGTCTTCAACGTCAAGGATCCCTTGCCCTACCATGGTGATGAAGATTTTGATCCGAGGTCAGATCTTTCCCAAGGGGGGGGGGGAGATGATGTGGAGCATCCCACGGTCAACCCCATGGACGTATCGACATCTCCCACGACACCACTTGGACCAATGACAAGAGCTTGAGCAAAGGCTACTGAAGATAAGGTGAACTCGCTTCTCTCCGAACTGCTACTTTCTACACATGTGACATGGCTACTACCTCAAGCGGAAACACTATGTGTGATCAAGTACTTGGAGGAAGGCCATGGAGTAGCTACATACAACGGACAAGACGGCGAGGACAAAAAGTATGAGGGACAAGAAGAAGAGCAACAGCCACCGGACGACCGCTCCAGACTGGACGTCCGGTCCCTGAAGGCCACGCCAGCCAAAAGAAGCTAGGACAATGAACGCTATAGCGGCCAGACATCCGTCCACGAGCGGGCGATCGACGACTCCGAGCGACCGGACGTCCAGGATCCACCGGAAATCCGGCAGGTCCCCAACAGAATGAAATCAACAAAAGTCCGAAGTGACCGGACGAACAACGACCGAACGGACGACCGTCTCTATAAATATGGTGCCACTTCAAGTGAGCCGAAATGATGGAAGCACGGCGACTTCCGAATTTCTGGATGCCCGCGAGCCACCGGACGTCCGGAACCCACTGTACGTCCGACCCCTGTCTGCGCACAGTTTCGGGCCCGAGGCCCATGTACCCCTTCAATTCGCCCCCATGTTCACCAAGACTATAAATAGACTTCCTCCTCCTCCTAGTTAGGGTTAGCGTTGTGATAGCTCAGATGTGAGATAGAGCCTTGCTCATCCATCTGAATCTACTCCACCGAGAGAGACCGTCACCTCTTCGGAGAAGATCCATCTTGGATTCAAGACCCCTAACGGGAAGACCTTCAGGACCTCCTCACGGAGAAGAACGTGCTACTTGTATCGTCCCTTGTTGACCGTGGATCGTGTATCTCTTTTGTGTTTCGAGGATCTAGCATATGTGTGAACGAATCTTGTTGGTTGAGTCATTTCTCTCATGTTTTCTCCTCGTGTTCTTCATGTTCTCCGTAGGATCCCCTCCATTTCGTGAAAGATCGGCCACCTAGGGTTCTACCCTACATCACAGTCATCACGGTCATAGATGGGATAATTGAGTTGCGCTCTAGAAATTTTTTCACTAAAGAAAGCTATAGGGCGCTTCTCTTGCATTAACACACCTCCTATGCCATAACCGCTAGCATCGCAATTAATCTCAAATGGTGTATCGAAGTTGGGTAAAGCAAGCAAAGGAGCGTGTGTAAGCAAATTCTTAAGATCATTGAATGCGGTATCTTGGGATGGTCCCCAAACAAATGGCGCATTTTTCTTACTAAAAGCATGCAAAGGTGAAGTAATGGTGCTAAACTCCTTAACGAATCTGTGATAGAAGCACGATCATGTAGTTCACATCGTATTTGTGGCAAAGCCACCTGATGTGGAGCATCCTATGGTCATCCCCATGGACCTACCATCATCTCAACAAGTTCCAAGATGACCTATGACACGGGCACGAGCTAGAGCTCTTGAGACCGAGGTGACTTCCTTCCTTAGTGATATCACATATGATCCACTCAAGCCATGGCTACTACCTAAGTCCGGAATGTTGTGCATGATTAGGTACCAAGAGGACCCTCCCGAAGATGCACGTAAAGAAGGACATGTCCCCAAGTTCACGGATGAAGAGAACCAATGGAAGGAGTCAAGAACAGTTCCCAAGACCCAGACATCCAGCCACAACCCCGGACATCTGGCCCCTGGAGCATCACCCACAGCAGCCACTTAGCCGCCAAGCACCTACAGGCTCCGGACATCCGTCCCCATCCCGGACATCCGGCCGAAGCCCAGAAATCCGGACACCTCCGATCCCGAAAGCAACGAGGCCGACCCCTCCATCCCGGACATCCGGCCCCTCGGGAAGGCCCGGACATCCGGCCCGACGCCCGGACGTCTGGCCCCATCTGTCTGCGCATAGTAAAGGGCCGAGGCCCGTGTACCCCTTCGCCCACCTAGACTATATATACTCCTCCTCCACCCTTTTTATAGGGTTAGCAAAGTATTAGCTCATTGAGAAGCTTTTCTCTCCACTTGATCCCCTTCTCCTTAGGATTTCACGACCTCTATGGAGAAGATCCCCCAAGTGGATTCAAGACCCCTAACGGGAAGACCTCAAGACCTCCTCACGGAGAAGAACATGTTACCTATGTATCGTCCTTTGTTGGATTCGGATCTTGTATCTCTTTGTGTTTCGAGGATCTAGCATATGTGTGACCGAATCTTGTTGGTTTGAGTGATTCTCCCGTGTTTCCCCTCGTGATTTCTCCTCGTGTTCTTCATGTTCATCGCGGGATCCGCTCCTTTCATGAAAGATTGGCCTGCTAGGGTTCTACCCAACATCATCTTGGTATCGTGAGCCATGTTGATCATGATTTCGGAGCCTCCCCTCTTCGTTGTCTACCCTTGTTTTGTTGATTTTGTCCCAAATTCGAAAATTCCCCAAAAAAATAGCCCCCCAATTTTTTTTGATTTGTTCATGTGATGAAGTTTTGTTGGATTTGATCCGCGCATTTCGTGTGTTGCAAGTAGATCTAGATTTTCCCCAATTTCCATCCACAAAATCTTTCGAATTTTGCCCCCGAATTTCGAATTTCCCACGAGTTCATCAAGTTCATCCACTGATCCCGACCCTCGGACATCCGGCCCCTGACAGCATCATTTCCATCCACCGCTCCGTTTTCCGCCTAACTTTCGCCAAATTTTGATTCGGTGCCCACGTACACTTCCGCATACCACCATCGCTCCCACATACCACCACCGCTTTCCGCAACCACCATCGCTTACCCGCCACCAACTCCGACAATTTTGACACGTTTTGCCTTGAGAATTTAACTTGCGATTTCCGTTTCCTAATGTGTTTCGGCTACTTAGGGACGGTTCGACATCAACATCACCGCCGCTCATCTTCGCCACGGACTCGTCATCGAAAACAACCACTTCACTGTCATCCGTCCTTGCTTACACATGAGTAGCCCATGATGGTAACCTCTATGACATCTTTATCTACTCCTTGCCATTACATTGATAACCACCATAGCCCAATTTTGCGTCTCTTGCCTATCGAGACTAGCCTTTGAGTATTGCCGGCAACGTGACTTGTGCACATTAGTAATCATACTTCCCATTGCATACTTACCATCTCATCTTGGTATGATCTTTTGTGTCAGAAAGTTGTCATCGCATACACAATTGCTATCTTCGTTCGTGAAAATTTGCATGAGAAAGAGCTCAAAAGAGAAAGAGCCAAACAAGCTTTTAAGCAAAAGGGAAAGATGAGCAAAGAGCTTTTAAGCAAGAACCACATCATCATACTACATTAAGATTGTCATACTTGATCATCTTGGATCATATCATCGGAATACCATACATAGAGCATACGTGGGATAGAAGTCGTTGCATTTTTGCTTAGTAGGTTGTGTACAAGTCTTCCTATCCGCCTATTATGCAATCGTGCTAGCGTCTCTCTAGTGTTGTGCAACAAGAGCATTTTCCATGGATTCCACATTTTGTCTCATTCCTTGGTTGCATGACCCCATTTATCTATCTGTGTGTGCGTTTCAGTGTACCATATCTTACTATTGGTCTACTTGTTGCATTTGCAAATTTGTGAATCTTTTCCAACATCATTGAGGCTCACTAACAATTGCATCAGATTTTGTGCCTCCATCCTAACTGAGCTCCACCATAAGCTTTTACTTGTGTAGGTCTGAGAATTGACAAGAATTTGTACCAATTGTGATATTCCCTTGTTACACATTTCAGTGATCAGTGATCCATCTTCAAGATCGGTCAAGGTTCATTTGCTATAAGTTCTTCTGTTTCACCCACTCACAAATTTTCTTGGAATGATGGATAGGCCAAGTACTTCTACCAACCCACTCTTCATCAAGCAAGACGATGACATGTCCTCCTACGTCACAAAGAGCCACCTCTTTGGTGCACAATGAGCTTTGCATCAAAAATGACAAGCAATGAGTTACCGCATCGACAACCTCGCCATGGACTTGCGACTCTCCGAGCAACATACAAGAGAATACTTCGACAACATGCTCGACAAAAAAAAGTAAGAGAGCAATGCAAGAATGGACGAGATTCGTGCCTTGTTGGTCAACCACTCTTCTACCACTTCGTCCTACTCAAGACGGAGCTGGTCGAGTCGACACTCCGATGACACCATCTCCGGCTCAAGTACTCCGACATATCTGGTAGACGGTGTCTTTAAGATCCTTGTTGTACACCTCGCATATGCGTCCAATGGTGGTGTGGGCCGCCATGCTCTTTCCTAAGCTCCAGGTTGGTGCATCAAAGGAAAACTCGAGAGGCTCGGTAATTGGTGCAAAAGTCCTTCTAGGAACACAAACTTGGATCTTCCAGCACTCCTCTTCTGGTAAAGTTGCATTGAAGGTTCCGGTGAAGCTTGGTATGCCGATGTTCAGGTACCTAGTGACTTCCTTCAAGTGTCATCCAAAAGGGGTGTCATCATCTGGCTGAGTGAACTTGTTCCTGGGGTCCGACATCTATGGTGTAGAAATGGAGAAGGATTAGAAATGAGTAGAGAAGAGTATCCTGTAGCTTTTCCTAGTGGTCGCGTCTAACAGTCAGCGTGTGCTTTGATACCATCTTGTAGCGACCCGATCCCAGTGGATCAAAGTCTCTATGCTTAAGTGTCATCCCTGGATCGGTATGCTGACACACACAATACTCGAGGATTTATAACAGAGTTCAATCACACACTTATTACATCGAGGGTCTCATAAAGAGTATTTATTACATAAATATGGCTGAAGGCCAACTAAATAAAATAACTACGAAAGCTTCGAAGATAAATGAGCCCATCCAACTCCACGGCAAAACTAAGTGCACGACAACGACCTATCGCACCTTAATCCTCGTCTGAAAATTCTGCAACATGAGATGTTGTAGTCGTGTAGGTCAGCACATGGAATATCCTGGCAAGATCACACTATAGAGCAATGATGAATAATAACTATAACTACATGCATGTTTGGCTGGTGGAGGCTCTAAGTTTAATGTTTGCATAAAGCTGATTTTTCCCTACAACAAAGGAATAAATTTTATTTACTACCAAGTTGAATTTACCCATATTGAAAAGGTTTCTCCAACTCAATCCCAAACTACCAAGTATAAAATATTAACCCAACAATTTCATTAGACAGAATGATGAGATCAACAAATAACCCACTTCTAGATACTCAAAGTTGTCCATAACCGGGGACACGGCTAATCATGATTAGTTTGTACACTCTGCAGAGGTTTGCGCACTTTTCCCCACAAGACTTGACCACCTCCATGATCGGAAGATCGATACACAGTCTTTCTGAACCATACTCTGGGTAGACCGGTACACCTACTTTCCCCTACATCTACTAGTCCACCACTAAAAGAGGTCAACAACTTACTCAAGTATGCCAGAGCCCATAATGGCTTATGGCTGCACACGGAAGTTTCTAGGCATTAATAATTATATGATCCCTTTGATCCTGGGTGGCATTCCATAGGATGATCACACGGGTACTCCGGGATCTCCTAGGACAACACTGGATTCTCCAGGTGCCCACAACCAATCCACCCAGATGTGTATTAAAGTAGCCACCTTAAGTTTCCCTTAGTTATTATCTCTCACATCTTGCATGATTCTCACATACCAATCCCCGTCTACGAGCATGACTAAGCAATACAAGCATAACATATATTCCCGGGGTGAGCAAAGGTAATAGGTTCCTACCTCATCAACTACATAGCAATAACTACATGTTCCCAATCCTACTCATGCAATATTTGAGGGTGAAAATAATGCATTAAAACAGGGTATAAAAGAGTATGATCAAAGTGTAACTTGCCTTGATAATGATCAATAAACCCTAGAGATTCATAGTTGCAAGCTTCGCACTCCGGAAAATCTATCGTAGACAAACAATAGCATACATAAGTACTCAAGCACAAGATTCAAAGAAAAGATCTTGGAAAAACTTCGAAAACAAGCAAATAACTCTTGCGAACAGAAAACAATTTTCAATAGTACCTAAGTTATGTGGATTAGGTCTTAAATGAAAGTTTAGGTCAAGAGCTTCAATTAGCTAAAGGATTCAACTAAATCAGAGTTACGAAACTCAACTAATGATCAAAAGAAGTTCAAATTCAAAACTATTTGACAACAAATTTTAAACTTTCAAAAATATGATTGAGTTGATTATCTAGATAGAGGGAAACATAACGAAGACTTTGGCGTTGGTTTCATTGGATTTGGATAAGCGAGCAAAAAATTATGAGGGTTTAAAGATCAGGGGCTAACCTGCGAAGTAAATATTCATGGATGGGTCCTTGGCCGAAAATAAAACAGAAAAAGAAAAATCTATCGACCGAGCGTCTGCTATGCTACGGGATACTAACGAACAAAATCGATCGCTACAGAAGCTTAACGAACGTTCGCTAAATAACTAAACTAAATAAAAATGGGTTTTAAAGAAAAACTGAGAAAGAACCGAAAGAAAACCGCGGTTTGACGGTGGTTACCGGCGACGGCGGCGATGGCGAACGGTAGACGGCGGCGGGTGGAGCGGTGGCTTCGGCCTCGGGCAGCGGCTAAGTGGGGCGGCGGAGTGCGGTGTCGGCGGCGGCGGCTTGCAGCGGCGGCGACGGACTCCGGAGGCGGTTGCGGCTTGCTGCTGCTGTGGCTTGAGGAGAAGAGGGGGGTTGGGGCAGATTATAAAGACGGGGAGGGTGGCGGCTTGCTTGGGGGAGGAGGCAAGGCGAGGTGGCAGCGGTGTCCGGATCGGGGACGGTGGCGGCGGCCGTGTTGGCTCGGGACTCCATCCCGAGCTCGGGGACGAGGCGGGCGCGGCGCGTTGGGCCGACTGGGCTGCGGCCAGCCGAGCTGTGTCGGCCCGGTCAGGTCGGTCCTAACCTTTAAAAAAACAAGTTTTTCCAGGGACACGAAAAACAAAGAAAAAATATTTTTTTTAAATCCCAGAAAAATTCACATAGTCCCTCCTAATTAAATGGGCTTAGGTGAACATTTTTCTGGGCCTAAATGCCTAAAATAAAAATAAACTTTTTAGTACTAAAATAAATAAACTTGCAAATAAAAATCAAATAAAATATATTTTTAGTCAAAATCAAATTTGCAATATTTCTTTGCTGTTCTTGAAGAAGTCATATTATCTTCTCTCATTATTTTATTTATTTGAAATTATTGGAAACTATTTTGAATAAATCACTTTGATCCAATTTGCCAATTTTTGTAGATTCAAAAATGGATTTTTGAGAAAACCTCCAACTCTCTCAATTGATCCTTGAGTTGCTTAAGGTTTCAAGGATCAAAATAAAATTCAAATAAAACAAATTCCAGAATGCGCAAATGATGAATGCATATGAATGATCTAAATAACATCCAAATTGAAAATTGGGATGTTACAAACCTACCCCCCTTAAGATGAATCCCACCCTCGAGATTCGGGTTGGCTAGCAAAAAGGTGTGGGTGGTGCTTTCGGAGGTCTTCCTCTCGTTCCTAGGTGGCTTCCTCCTCGGTACGGTGACTCCACTGAACTTTGCAAAACTTTATGACCTTGCTGCAAGTAACTCGGTTGGCGAACTCAAGAATCTTGATGGGTTTCTCCTCATAAGTCAGGTCACTCTCCAACTGAATTGCTTCCAGGGGCACTGTATCTCTCATAGGAATATTGGCCATCTCTGCATGGCATTTCTTCAACTAGGAAACGTGAAACACATCCTGAACTGCTGACAAACCTTTAGGTAATTCCAACTTGTAGGCAACTTCACCCATATGTTCCAAGACTCTGTATGGCCCCACAAATCGTGACGCCAACTTTCCTTTGACTAAAAATCATTTAACTCCTCTAAGTGGCGACACACGAAGATATGCTCTGTCTCCGACTTCATAGGTTACCTCCTTGCGTTTAGTATCGGCATAACTCTTCTGCCTAGACTAGGCTATCTTAAGTCTATCATGGATCAACCTGACCTTCTCCTCAGAATCTCTGATTAAATCTGGTCTGAACAACTGCCGGTCTCCAACTTCATCCCACATCAATGGTGTCCTGCACCTCCTTCCATACAAGGCTTCGAAAGGGGCCATCTTGAAACTAGCTTGGTAGCTATTGTTATATGAGAACTCTGCGTAAGGCAAATAATCATCCCAACTAGATCCATAATCTAGCCCACAAGCTCTCAACATGTCCTCCAGAATCTGGTTGACTCTCTCGGTCTGTCCATTTGTCTGTGGATGAAAGGTTGTACTGAATTCTAGCTTGGTACCCAAAGTTTGATGTAACTAATTCCAATACTTCAAAGTAAACTGTGTTCCTCTATCTGATGCGATGGTCCTTGGAAGTCCATGCAGACATACGATCCTGGTCATATATATATCTTGGCCAACTTAGCGCTCGTATACGTGGTTTTCACAAGGATAAAGTGAGCCACCTTGGTCAAGCGATCAACTACAATCCAAATGGAGTCATATCCTGAATGAGTCATGCGTAATCCGATGATGAAATCCATGCCAAGCTTATCCCACTTCCATTCGGGTATTGGCAAGGGCTGAAGTAATCCTACTGGTTTCTGATGCTCTGCCTTAACTCTCGGACATACGCCGCATACTGCTACATACTCGGCAATATCCTTCTTCATACCTGTCCACCAGAAATGTTCCTTCAAGTCCAGATACATCTTGGTGTTTCCTGGGTCAATCAAGTAAGGCGAATCATGAGCCTCCTAAAGAATGAACTTCCTGATCTCAGAGTCATTGGGTACATAGATGCGATCCTCAAACCATATAATTTCGTGCTCACCCTCACGAAAACCTTTAGCCTTTCCTTTACTCAACTTTTCTTTTATCTCTGCAATTTCCTTATCATCCTTCTGGCCTTCTCAGATCTTTCCCAACAAAGTGGACTGAATTTCCAATGCTGCAACAAAACCTCTCGGAACTATCTCCGAGCGAAGTTCACGGAGATCATCGGCTAACTCCTGAGGTAATCCTCCGGTTATAAGAGTATTGACATAACTCTAGTGGCTCAAAGCATCTGCCACGACATTGGCCTTTCCTGGATGATAATGCAGTTTCATGTCATAATCCTTGATGAGCTCCAGCCATCTCCTTTGTCTGAGGTTCAACTACTTTTGCGTGAATATATACTTCAAACTCTTATGATCCGTGTAAACATCACAACGATTTCCGATAAGAAAGTGTCTCCAAGTCTTGAGCACATGCACTATGGCTTCTAACTCCAAATCATGCATGGCATAATTCAACTCATGAGGTCCAAGCTGACGTGAGCCATATGAAACAACTCTTCCTTCTTGCATAAGAACGCCTCCAAGTCCCTGACGTGAAGCGTCACAATATACTTGGAAATCCTTGTGTATTTTTGGAAGAATTAGCACTCGGGCTGTAACTAAACATTTCTTCAACTCTTGAAAACTGGCCTCACAATCCTTGGTCCATTTAAACTTGGTGTCCTTCTTCAATAACTCTGTCATGGGCTTCGCAATCTTGGAGATATTCTTAATAAAATATCCTATAATATCCAGCGAGTCCAAGGAAAATGCATATTTCTCCAACTGAGGTGGGTGCCAACCATTCGGTAACGGAATTAACCTTGGAGGGGACTACTGCTATTCCTTCTCCTGATATAACATGTCCGAGAAATCCGACTTCCTTCAAACAAAACTCACATTTGCTGAACATGGCATACAACTGATGTTCCCTGAGCTTCTCGAGAACCAAGCACAAATGTTCCTTGTGTTCTTCCTCATTCTTTGAGTACACCAATATATCATCAATGAACACCACAAAACCTTACCCAAAAACTCCATGAACACCTTATTCATCATGCTCATCAAGTAGGCAGGGGCGTTAGTCAAACCAAAAGACATGACCGTGTACTCATATAGCCCATACCTTGTGGTAAAAGTTGTCTTAGGTATATCCTGTTCTCGGATCTTCAGCTGGTGATATCCTGATCGAAGATCGATCTTAGAGAAAACTTTAGCTCCCTGCAGCTGGTTAAACAAATCATTGATCATCGATAGAGGATATTTGTTCTTGATCGTCAACTCATTCAATGAACGATAATCAACAACCATTCTCAAGGATCCATCCTTGTTCTCAACTAAGAGCACTGGGGCTCCCCACGGTGATGAACTTGGTCGAATATAACCTTTCTCCTATAACTCCTTAATCCGCTTCTTAATTTCCTCCAGATCATTTGCGGGCATTCGATACGGTCTCTTGGATATTGGTCTGGTGCCTGGCACTAACTCGATCGAAAACTCGATGTCTTGGTCTGGTGGCATGCCGGGTAGTTCCTCCGGGAATACATCCGGATAATCCTTCACAACTGGCACTTCCTCCTGAACAACTCCCGAGAGTGAGTTTACTTTAGTCCTCCTTGGTGCATGCCTAGACACATACTTGACCCGTCTTCCCTCTGGGGTGGTGAGAATAATAGACTTACTAGCACAATCGATGTTTCCCCCATACTTGGATAGCCAATCCATGCCTACTATCACATCCAATCCTTGTGATTCCAAAATAATGAGGTATGTGGGAGAAGTGTGCCTACCTATGGTCAACGGCAACTGAAAACATCCTAGGCTAGCCATATACTTCGCTCCTGGTGAGCTCACTAACATAAGTGACTTAAGGGCTATGGTTGGCAACTTAAACTTGTCCACAAATCCCCTTGATATGTATGAATGCGATTCACTAGTGTAAAAAAGAACAAGGGTTGTAAATGACTTAATCAAAAACTTACCAATAACTTCATCAGGATGCTCGTCAACTTCCTCCACGTTGACGTGATTCACCTGCCCTCTAGTGAAGGGATTGTTCTTCTTTCCTGAGCTTCCATTGCCATTACCATTCTTTGCCTCAGGACACTTGGTGGCATAGTGCCCGGTCTTCCCGCACATGAAACAAGTAATGTGACTTAGATCCTTCTTGGCAGGGGTTGCTGGGTTGGAACGTCTCTGACTGTTGTTTCCTCCACTCCCATTACAATTCTTAGAGCCACTGTGGTTGTGTGAATTTCCTCCATTGTGAGAATGGCCTCCATGGTTATGATGAGTGTGTCCTCCCGAGTACGGGCTATAGCGGGGTTTCTGCTGAGCTCCAGAGTTGTACTTCCCCTGTCCATACTTCCATTTGTGGTTCTCTATCTGATGCTGCTTGCCTTCAATCATGAGGGCCCTGTCTACTAGCTCCTGGTTGTTGGTGAAGGTTGCCACCATCAACTGCATACTCAAATGATCATTCAGTCCTTCAAGAAACTTCTCCTGCTTCGCGGCATCTGTGGCCACATAATCTGGGGCATAGTGTGCTAACTTGATGAACTCCTCCATGTACTGCCCCACAGTACGGTTTCCTTGGCGTAACTTGCAAGTCTATAGTCACCTATTATGTGTTATGATCCGTTAACCCCGAAGTGACAATAATCGGGATACTTACTGGTGATGACCGTAGTTTGAGGAGTTCATGTATTCACTATGTGCTAATGTTTTGTTCCGGTTCTCTATTAAAAGGAGGCCTTAATATCCCTTAGTTTCCATTAGGACCCCGCTGCCACGGGAGGGTAGGATAAAAGATCTCATGCAAGTTCTTTTTCCATAAGCACGTATGACTATATTCGGAATACATGCCTACATTACATTGACGAATTGGAGCTAGTTCTGTGTCACCCTATGTCATGAGTGTTACATGATGAACCGCATCCGGCATAATTATCCATCATTGATACAGTGCCTACGAGCTTTGCATATACTGGTTTATGCTTATTTACTTTCCCGTCGCTATTGTTACAATCACTACAAAATACAAAAAACATTACTTTGCTTTCATTACTCTTTTGTTATCGTTACCATCACTATCATATTACTTTGCTACTACACACTCTGCCGCAGATACTAAGTTTCCAGGTGTGGTTGAATTGACAACTCAGCTGCTAATACTTGAGAATATTCTTTGGCTCCCCTTGTGTCGAATCAATAAATTTGGGTTGAATACTCTACCCTCGAAAGCTGTTGCGATCCCCAATACTTGTGGGTTATCAGGATGCGTCATCTTCTCCTTTGTAATACCATAAAGGGGTTACTCTGGATTGAAGAGGCTGGACACAACTCTTTATTGCAATGGCCATAACCTCAACTATCGAGAGTTCGGTATGGGCTAGCAGCCTGACCTTGTTGACCATTCTCTTTATCTCCGCACTGTCCTCTTCCTTGGGGCTTCGAGGATGCTAGTTGAGGCGCTTCTTTAAAGGAACACTGGAAACTTCAGGGAGGTCGCGTCGAGCTGGATCCGGTAGCGGAACATCGTCCATATAGAACCATTCCAAAGACCACTGCTGGTATATTTCTTTAGGTGTTCCTACGAGGTATCTGGATCCGACTATGCGCCATACTTCGGCGCTGCCCACTTCAAATATGGAACCTTCCCAGTGGTGGGGAACGAGGCAAAAGAACTTCCTCCATAATTCAAAACGGGCCTCGATGCCTAAGAATAGCTCGTAGAGGGCAACGAAACCTGAGATGTGCAAAACTGGACCTGGGGTGAGGTTGTGTAGTTGGATGCCATAAAATTACAATAACCCCCTAAGGAAGGGATGGATTGGAAATCCCAGGCCCCGTAATAGGAATGGGACGAAGCACACCCTCTCCTCCTTATTAGGGTTGGGGAAGTTCTCAGCCATCGTGTCATTGCCGATTGAATATAGTTCCGCTCAAGCGAAGACTAGATCCGTAGAGCAGAGGTAACCCTGCATCTGGAGTCGGCTTAGCTGAAGATGAGGCATGGAGCAACTCTGCCAATCACCCTCCTGAGGGCCATGGGGGCGTGAGGAGGAGACTGGGGCACCAGTCATGCTGGAAAGCTTTGTTCGTGGCTAAACTCGACGGTTTCCCTTTTAGCGGGATGTGAGATGGCATTAGGAGATCTACATATCCTTATATAGATGTCGTCTGAGCATGGAGAGGGGCTTATTTGCAAAAAGCATGGACCGTTCATATTCACCTAGCGTGCGGAAATCGAAGTGTCGACAGGGGGAATCGTAAAAGACAGAAACATTGAGGTTATCGCCAAAATACAATGAAGAACCCGCCTTGCAAAGTCAAAGACATGAGCCGGATACTACATCGTCATCGGAGGACAGTTCGGGGGCTACTAAGGGAGTCCTGGATTATGGGGTCCTCGGGTGTCCGGGCCGTGTAGCATGGGCCGGACCGATGGGCCATGATAGAAGGCTTTCCTCCATGTCCGGATGGGACTCTCCTTTGCGTGGGTGGCAAGTTTGGCATCGGTATGTATGATTTCCTTTCTCTGTAAACCGACTCTGTACGACCCTAGGCCCCTTCGGTGTCTATATAAACTGGAGGGTTTAGTCCGTAGAGGCTATCCGAATTCATATAGGCTAGACATCTAGGGTTTAGCCATTACGATCTCGAGGTAGATCAACTCTTATAACCCCACTACTCATCAAAGTCAATCAAGATTGAAGTAGGGTTTTATCTCCATCGAGAGGGCCCGAACTAGGTTAAACATTGTGTCCCCTTTGTCTCCTGTTACCTTCGATCCTCAGACGCACAGTTCGGGACCCCCTACCCAAGATCGGCCGGTTTTGACACCGACACCAATGCCAAGAAGAGGAAGAACGCGGGCGCCTACACCAAGACGAACAAGATGCCGAGGCACAACGTCAATAACAACAATGACGAGAAGGTCAAGCACTTGAGGTGCAGCGTGCACTCCATGACACAAGTCGCGCCATTGGCGCTCGCAACCGCCATAGGCGCAAATAAGAAGAAGCACTTCGCGATGAAGTTCAAGAGAGGATTTATCAATCACGAGTGCATCGTCAAGTTCATCAAGCTCCTCCACAAGCTCAACACGCTCATCCACAAGGTCGAAAATAACCATAAGTTCACAAAGAACAAGAAGACAATGGAAATCTTCCACGACAAGAGCAACAAGAGGTTGACAATCCTCCACGACAAGGGTGCCATCATCCCAGACCCCAACACAATGAAGAGCAACGCTGTGGCAAGCTAAAGTTCACCATGCCCAAGTTTTCCGGAAGCAATGATCCCGAAGAGTACCTTTCATGGGCATTGAAGGTTGACAAAATCTTCCGCTTGCACAACTATGAGGAAGAGAATAAGATCGCTATGGCATCCCTTGAGTTCCAAGATTAAGTCCTCATTTGGTGGGAACAAGTCATTGAGCGAAGAGAGGCAAGAGGTGAACCACCCATCACAACTTGGGCGCAAATGAATGATTTCATGGGAGCACTTTTAACCTACTACAACCACGACCTCTTCAAGATACTCCGACTTCTTAAACAAGGAACCAAGAGAGTTGAAGAGTACTACAAGGAAATGGAGATTGCCATGATACGAGCCAATGTCACGGAAGATGATGAGAAACTATGGCACATTTCTTGAATGGACTCAATCATCCTATCAGGAAGATCACTGACTTCCAACCTTACTCGATCCTCATCAAGCTAGCACACCAAGCTACCAAGGCGGAACGTCAAGTGCAAGGTGAGTTCCAGCATGCTAAGTTCTCATCCAAGTCTTATGGCTTCTCCAACAACCAAGCTTCAACGACTCCAACACATTCTACCTCAACCAAGCATCTATAAGCAATGGCAACAAGTCAAGTTACAAGAAAACTTCGACAACCTCAAGTCCTCCTCCTACTACAAGAAACTTCAAGCCGAGAGCTTCATCATCATCTACCCCAATCGATGGGACCATCAAGACAAGTTCATTGAAGTGTTTCACATGCGGCTGCCGAGGCCACAAGTCTTTCGAGCGTACCAACAAATGCACCATGATCTTCATCGATGATGGTACATATTACTCCACGAGTGAAGGAGAACTGGAAGCCCTTGAGAAAGTGGCCATGTCCCGGCAAGTGAACGAGGATGAAGATGATCAAGTCTTTTGTGACGAAGATTCGTGCCCCGCTCTTGCTGTCTCCAAGGTCTTGACTCTTCAACATCAACAAGATGAAGACCAAAGATGCCATATCTTACACACCAAGGCCGGCATCAATGGATGGTCCGTGAAGGTCACCATCGATGGAGGTAGTTGTCATAATTTGGTATGTGAAGAATTATGCGCCAAGATCCAATTGGTCAAGATGAAGCACCTGCATCCCTACAAAGTTCAATGGCTAAGCGACTCTGGCACTATACAAGTCGAGCATATGGTACAAGTTTCCTTCAAGATCGGAGCTTACAAATACCCTTTGGAGTGTGATGTCACTCCGATGTCCGTTTTCCACCTCCTTCTTGGACAGCCATGGCAATTTGACTGAAGTGTCATCCACAACGGGCGTACAAACCACTATAACTTCAAGATGAAGGGAAAGGAGTACGTACTACGACCCATGTCTCCGAGCCAAGTGATCACCGACAAGCAAGCCACCCATCATGGAGAGAATAGTGAGAGAGCGAACCACCAAAAAGACAGTGAGCGCCACAAGCCCAAATTGAGTGACTCCACGATGAGCGACAAGAAAAATTAGTCCTATTTGCCACAAAAAGTGAGATGAGAGAAGTGTGTGAGAACCCATCTAGTGTCATGCACCATGTCCTTTTGTGCAAGGACGAGGCACCAAAAGCTAACACCTCTCACAATCTACCTTTAGTGTTATCTTCTCGATTGTAGGAATTCCAAGATGTTTTCCCCAACGAACTACCTCCGGGTCTACCTCCACTATGAGGCAAAGAACACCGAATCGACCTCATCTCGGGAGCACCCCTTCCTAACAAGGCTCCCTACCACGGAAACCCCGAGGAAACTAAGGAGATCCAATGGAAAGTACAACAACTCATCAAAAACGACCATGTTCGAGAAAGTTTGATCCCTTGTGCCGTCCCGGTAATCCTTGTCCCCAAGAAAGATGGTTCATATCGCATGTGTTCCTATTGTCGTCCTATCAATGTTATTACCGTGCGTTATCGTTACCCCATTCCACGTCTAGATGATATGCTAGATGAACTTAGCGGAGCCACCATTTTCTCTAAAATTGATCTTAAAAGTGGCTACTATCGAATACGCATACAAGAAGGTGATGAATGGAAAACCGCATTTAAGACCAAATTTGGTTTATATGAATGGCTTGTTATGCCAATGGGCTTATTCAAAGCACCCGATACTTTCATGCGAGTCATGCATTTTGTTCTTCGACCCTATATTGGTGTATTTGTTGTGGTCTATTTTGACGATATTCTCGTGTTTAACAAATCTCTCAAAGATCATGTCACCCATCTTAGAACCTTGTTGCAAACCCTTAGGAAAGAGCGCCTTTATGCTAATATGGACAAATGCCTTTTTGGTGTTGATAAGCTTGTTTTCTTAGGTTTTGTTGTGTCTTCTAAGGGTGTTCATGTTGATGAATCTAAGATCAATGCTATTAAAACTTGGCCCCAACCAACCAACTTGCAACAAGTGCGTAGCTTCCTTGGTTTATCCAGTTTGTACCATAGATTCATCATGGATTTTAGCACCATTGCATCTCCTTTACATGCTTTGAGTAAGAAGAATGCACCTTTTGTTTGGGGACCATCCCAAGAGAGCGCATTTAATGAGCTTAAGAATTTGCTTACTCACGCTCCCATGCTTGCATTACCCAACGTTGACAAACCCTTTGAAATTCATTGCGATGCTAGTGGTAATGGCATAGGAGGTGTGCTAACGCAAGAGACATGCCTCATAGCTTACTTTAGTGAAAAACTTTCCAGAGCACAACTCACTTACCCCATCTATGACAAAGAGCTATATGCTTTAGTGCGAGTTTTGCATGAATGGGAACATTATCTTCTCCCTCATGAATTTTTCATCCATACTGACCATGAAATACTTCAATACCTTAAGGGTCAAACTAATTTGAACAAGCGTCATGCTAAATGGAATGAGCCATTGAATCATTTCCTTATGTCATTAAATACATCAAAGGTAAGGAGAATGTTGTGGCGGATGCTCTTTCCCGTATATGCATGCTTGTCACCAAACTTGAATTGAATGTCATTGGCTTTGAGCACATAAAAGACTTGTATGCACATGATCCTACTTTTGCTACTCCTTATGCCAAATGTTTGACACATACATCTTGGAACGCTATTACATCAAAGATGATTATCATATGAGAGCTAACAAACTATGCATTCCCGTGTCTTCTCTTTGTTTGTTACTTTTGCAAGAATCTCATGGAGGAGGACTAATGGGACACTTTGGACGCGACGAGACATTTCATACGCTTTCTAAGAACTATTTTTGGCCCAAGATGTTCCGCGACGTCTCACGCTTTACCAACCGATGCTCTACATGTTGCAAAGCTAAGTCTAAAGGTTAATCTCATGGCCTTTATATGCCACTTCCTATTCCATATCACCCATGGGAGGATATTAGTATGGACTTTGTGCTTGGATTGCCTAGAACTATAAATGGCAAAGATTCCGTGTTTGTTGTTGTGGACCGATTCTCTAAGATGGAACATTTCATACCATGCAACAAGATAGATGATGCTTCACATGTTGCAAATCTTTTTTGTAGGGAAATCATGCGCCTACATGGAGTGCCAAATATGATTGTCTCTGACCGCGACGTCAAGTTATTAAGTTACTTTTGGAAAACCTTATGTGCCAAGCTCGGAATCAAGCTCTTGTTCTCTTCGGCATACCATCCTCAAACCGACGGCCAAATGGAGGTCACGAACCGGACACTCTCCACTCTACTTCGCGTGTTGATCAAGAAGAACATCAAGGAGTGGGAGGAGTACCTACCTATTGTCGAGTACGCCTACAACCACGCAAGACATTCGACTACCGGCAAGTCCCCCTTCGAGGTTGTCTACGGTTTCAACCCGTTGTCACCATTGGACATTCTTCCTCTACCACTACAAGAGCGCATCAACATGGACGCAAGTGCCCGAGTTAACAACCTCAAGAAGATGCATGAAGATGCAATGCACACCATTGAGTGCCAAGTACAACGACTCGCGACCAAGCTCAACATCAACAAGCACCCCATGGTATTCAATATTGCAGATCTTGTGTGGCTACACCTTCGCAAAGATTGCTTCCCCAACGAACGTAAGTCCAAACTTCTACCACGAGCGAATGGACCCTTCAAGGTTCTTGAACGCTACAACAACAACAACAACACCTACAAGATCGACATGCCTTCAACGTCAAAGATCTCTCTCCCTACCATGGTGATGAAGATTTCGATCCGAGGTCGGATCTTTCCCAAGGCAGGGGAGATGATAAGGAGTATCCTATGGTGAACTGGGCCGGCCCGGTCCGGTCGGTCCTAACCTTTTTTAAAACATTTTTTTCCAGAGACACAAAAAACAAAGAAACAATATTTTTAAAAATCCCACAAAAAATCACATAGTCCCTTCTAATTAAATGGGCTTAGGTGAACATTTTTCTGGGCCTAAATGCCTAAAACAAAAATAAACTTTTTGTAATAAAATAAATAAACTTGCAAATAAAAATCATATAAAATATATTTTTATTCAAAATCAAATTTCCAATATTTCTTTGTTTTTTTTTGAAGAAGTCATATTATCTTCTCTCATTATTTTATTTATCTGAAATTATTGAAAAATATTTTGAATAAATCACTTTGATCCAATTTGCCAATTTTTGTAGATTCAAAAATGATTTTTGAGAAAACCTCCAACTCTCTCAATTCATCCTTGAGTTGCTTAAGGTTTCTAGGATCAAAATAAAATTCAAATAAAATAAATTCTGAAATGCACAAATGTTGAATGCATATGAATGATCTAAATAACATCGAAATTGAAAATTGGGATGTTACACTACTTCGACAACAAGATCGACAAACAAAAGCAAGAGAGCAATGCAAGAATGGACGAGATTCGTGCCTTATTGGTCAACCGCTCTTCCACCTCTTCGTCCTACTCAAGACGGAGCCGCTCGAGTCGACACTCCGACGACACCATCTCCGGCTCAAGTACTCCAACATTGAACACTCTTCGACGAGCCGCGCGTCAAGATCGTCAAGCAAACCACAATGCCCTACACGACACCGATCATCAGGAGCAACTTCGAGCGCAAGAGCATCAACATTGTCAAAACCAAGCTACATTCGTGCAAGCACAAGAACGGCAACACCTACCGAGGGAGTCCTGGATTATGGGGTCCTCGGGTGTCCGGGCCGTGTAGGATGGGCCGGACTAATGGGCCGTGATAGAAGGCTTTCCCCCGTGTCTGGATGGGACTCTCCTTTGCGTGGGTGGCAAATTTGGCGTCCGGATGTATGATTTCCTTTGTCTGTAAACAAACTTTGTACAACCCTAAGCCCCTCCGGTGTGTATATTAACCGGAGGGTTTAGTCCCTAGAGGCTATCAAAATTCATATACGCAAGACATCTAGGGTTTAGCCATTACGATCTCGAGGTAGATCAACTCTTGTAAACCCAATACTCATCAAAATCAATCAAGCACGAAGTAGGGTTTTACCTCCATCGAGAGGGCCTGAACCTGGGTAAACATCGTGTCCCCTTTGTCTCCTGTTACCTCCAATCCTGAGATGCAGAGTTCGGGACCCCCTACCCGAGATCGGTCGGTTTTGACACCGACATTAGTGCTTTGATTGAGAGTTCCTCTATGTCGCCGATGGAAGGATCGTCGGATTGCCTTGTCATTAATGACAGCATCACCTCTGGAAGGGCCCTAGCCTCAGGACAGGTCCTCCAGCTCGACGGCTTCACCATGGTTTCACGCCTGGACTTTAAGCCAAAGGTAGCCCCTACAATCGCCAAACATCACCTCTGCATCGGCCCCGAACACTCTGAAAAGATGTATCCGGCAGATGTCTCATCCTTGAACGAACTGCTAGATCGCATCACCACCCTGGGAGTCGCACAAACTATTATGTGATTGGGCATAAACCCGATCAGAGGGAAATCAAATCCCCACCGATCACCCATCTGGTAGCGGTTGTGGAGGAGCGAGCCGAGAATACGTCTCCCCCCAAGTTAAAAACAAGCTATGTTCGGATTTCCGGGCCCTGCGTACCAGATACCTGATACGTCTCCGTCGTATCTACTTTTACAAACACTTTTGCCCTTGTTTTGGACTCTAACTTGCACGATTTGAATGGAACTAACCCGGAGTGACGCTGTTTTCAGCAGAATTGCCATGGTGTTATTTTTGTGCAGAAATAAAAGTTCTTGGAATGACCTGAAAATCAACGGAGATTATTTTTGGAATATATAAAAAATACTGGCAAAAGAATCAAGGCCAGGGGCCCACACCCTATCCACGAGGGTGGGGGCGCGCCTACCCCCCTGGGCGCGCCCCCTGCCTCATGGGCCCCCTGGTGCTCCACCGACCTTAACTCCAACTCCATATATTCGTGTTCGGGGAGAAAAAAATTCAGAGAGAAGGATTCATCGTGTTTTACGATACGGAGCCGCTGCCAAGCCCTAATCTCTCTCGGGAGGGTTGCTCTAGAGTCTGTTCGGGGCTCCAAAGAGGGGAATCCGTCGCCATCGTCATCATCAACCTTCCTCCATCACCAATTTCATGATGCTCACCGCCGTGCGTGAGTAATTCCATCGTAGGCTTGCTGGACAGTGATGGGTTGGATGAGATTTATCATGTAATCAAGTTAGTTTTGTTAGGGTTTGATCCCTAGTATCCACTATGTTCTGAGATTGATGTTGCTATGACTTTGCTATGCTTAATGCTTGTCACTAGGGCCCGAGTGCCATGAATTCAGATCTGAACCTATTATGTTTTCATGGATATATGTGAGTTCTTGATACTATCTTGCAAGTCTATAGTCACCTATTATGTGTTATGATCCATTAACCCCGAAGTGGCAATAATCGGGATACTTACCGGTGGTGACCGTAGTTTGATGAGTTCATGTATTCACTATGTGTTAATGCTTTGGTCTAGTACTCTATTAAAAGGAGGCCTTAATATCCCTTAGTTTCCAATAGGACCCTGCTGCCACATGAGGGTAGGACAAAAGATGCCATGCAAGTTCTTTTCCATAAGCACGTATGACTATATTCGGAATACATGCCTACATTACATTGATGAACTGGAGCTAGTTCTGTGTCACCCTATGTTATAACTTCTGCATGATTGATCGCATCCGACATAATTATCCATCACTGATTCAATGCCTATGAGCTTTTCATATATTGTTCTTCGCTTATTTACTTTTCCGTTGCTACTGTGACAATCACTATAAAACCAAAACTGCTACCGTTACTTTTACCACTGTTACCACTACTATCATATTACTTTGCTACTAAATACTTTGCTGCAGATATTAAGTTTCCAGTTGTGGTTGAATTGACAACTCAGCTTCTAATACTTAACAATATTCTTTGGCTCCCCTTGTGTCAAATCAATAAATTTGAGTTGAATACTCTACCCTCGAAAACTGTTGCGATCCCCTATACTTGTGGGTTATCAAGACTATTTTCTGGCACCGTTGCCGGGGAGCATAGCTCTTTTCTTTGAGTCACTTGGGATTTATATCTGCTGGTCACTATGAAGAACTTGAAAGATCAAAGAACCAAGATTTTTCCCTCAACTACGAGGGAGGTAAGGAACTGCCATCTAGCTCTGCACTTGATTCACCTTCTGTTTTGAGCAAACTTGCGACACCTACACATGCTATTGATTCTGATAGGTCGCATGTTATTGATGATGCCACTTCTGCTTTGCATGATACTTATGATGAAACTACTTCTATGCTTGATACTACTGTTCCACTAGGTAAATTTCTTGATGAACAACTTGCTAGGGTTAGAGAGAATGAAATTATTGAAACTGATAATATTGATGAAAGTGATGATGAAGATTCTTCCCCTAGATATGAATTTCCTGTTGTGCCTGAGGGTTATGTTATGGATGAAGAAACTGCTAGAGACTTCTTAGCTTGTAATGATAGATCTGATCTTAAGAAATCATTAGCTAAGCATAAAGAAAAGTCTTTGAATGATAGAATGAAACATGACCCTACTTTTGCTACTTCACCTATCTTTATTACTAATAATGATTATGATTTCTCTGTCAATCCTGAGTTAATTACTTTGGTTGAATCTGATCCTTTTTATGGCTATGAATCTGAAACTGTTGTGGCACATCTTACTAAATTAAATGATATAGCCACCCTATTCACTAATGATGAGAAAACTCGCTATTATTATATCCTTAAGTTATTTCTGTTCTCATTAAAGGGTGACGCTAAAACATGGTTTAATTCTCTTGATCCTGGTTGTGTGCGTAGTCCCTAGGATATGATTTATTACTTCTTTGCTAAATATTTCCCCGCTCATAAGAAACAAGCTGCTTTAAGGGAAATATATAATTTTGTGCAAATTGAAGAAGAGAGTCTCCCACAAGCTTGGGGGAGGCTTCTCTGACTACTTAATGCTTTGCTTGATCATCCTCTTAAGAAAAATGAAATACTTGATATCTTTTATAATGGACTAATCGATGCTTCCAAAGACCACCTGAATAGTTGTGCTGGTTGTGTTTTCAGGGAAAGAACTGTTGATCAAGCTGAATTACTATTGAATAATATGTTGACTAATGAAAATAATTGGACACTTCCTGAACCAACTCGTAAGCCAACTCCGAAGAAAAGGGGTATTCTATTTCTCAGCCCTGAAGATATGCAAGAGGCAAAGAAATCTATGAAAGAAAAAGGTATTAAAGCTGAAGATGTTAAGAATTTACCACCTATTGAAGAAATACATGGTCTTGATAACCCGACACAGGTAGTAAAGGTAAATTCTCTCTATAGATTTGATGAAGGTGATATTCCTCATTATAAGTCTGCTAGCCAATGCTTAGATGAATTTTGATAATTTTATTGTTAAACAAGAAAACTTCAATGCTTATGTTGGTAGACAATTGAAACGCAATGCTGATATGCTTGAACACTTGAGTGATTATATGTCTAGAGTTAAAGGTGAACTTAAACTTATTAGTAAACATGCTTCTATGGTTACCACTCAAGTAGAACAAGTACTTAAAGCTCAGAATGATTTGCTCAATGAATTAAATAATAAGAAAAATGATAATGTTGTTAGAATTATGACTAGATGGGGTAAAATGATTCAGGAACCTTTGTATCCCGAGGGACATCCTAAGATAATTGAGCAAGATTCTCAGAGAACTAATGTTTATGCACCTAGTCCTTCTAAGAGGAAGAAGAAGAAAAATGATAGGACTTTGCATGCTTCTAGTGAACCTGTTGTTGACACACCTGAGAATCCCAATGATATTTCTATTTCTGATGCTGAAACACAATCTGGTAATGAACATGAAGCTAGTGATAATGTTAATGATGATGTTCATGTTGATGCTCAACCTAGCAATGATAATGATGTAGAAATTGAACCTGTTGTTGATCTTGATAACCCACAATCAAGGAATCAACATTATGATAAGAGAGACTTCGTTGCTAGGAAACACGGTAAAGAAAGAGAACCATGGGTTCAGAAACCCATGCCTTTTCCTCCTAAACCATCCAAGAAAAAGGATGGTGAGGATTTTGAGCGCTTTGCTGAAATGATTAGACCTATCTTTTTGCGTATGCGTTTGACTGATATGCTTAAAATGAATCCTTATGGTAAATACATGAAAGATATTGTTACTAATAAAAGAAAGATACGAGAAGCTGAAATTTCCACCATGCTTGCTAATTATACTTTTAAGGGTGGAATACCAAAGAAACTTGGAGATTCAGGAGCACCAACTATACCATGCTCCATTAAAAGAAACTATGTTAAAACTGCTTTATGTGATCTTGGAGCCGGTGTTAGTGTTATGCCTCTCTCTTTATATCGTAGACTTGATTTGAATAAGTTGACACCTACTGAAATATCTTTGCAAATGGCTGATAAATCAACTGCTATACCTGTCAGTATTTGTGAGGATGTGCCTGTTATGGTTGCAAACGTTACTATTTTAACGGACTTTGTTATTCTTGATATTCCCGAGGATGATAGTATGTCGATTATCCTTGGTAGACCCTTTTTGAATACTGCAGGGGCTGTTATTGATTGCAACAAAGGCAATGTCACTTTTCATGTTAATGGTAATGAGCATACGATAGACTTTCTAAGGAAACAACCTCAAGTCCATAGTATCAATTCTATTGGAAAAATTCCAACAATCACTATTGGAGGTTTTGAATTTCCTCTTCCTACTGTCAAGAAGAAATATGATATTCTTATTGTTGGGGACATGCATATCCGCGTTGAGGTAACCTAGTGTTATTTGAAATTTCTCTGGTTTCATGCGATTCGGAATGAGTTTGTTAACAAGACTTGATCAACCTTGTTAGTGGATTCCTTTTGATGAGCATGAGATGGATGAAGTTAGAAAGCACAACCTTCTGTACCCTCTTTTTACTTTCTGTTATTTATCTTCAATAAAGTAAAAATGATATTTTTTGTCTATTTTCTGAATTATCCTTGCAATAAAAAATACCCCGAAAATAAAAGTTCTCCAAATGCCCTGAAAATGAAACATGATTTTTCCAGAATATTTAAGATTTTTTGGCACTGAGAACACATCAGGGGGACCCACCATGTGCCCACAAGGGTGGAGAGTGGGCACTACCTCCTGGGCGTGCCCCCTGCCTCGTGGACCCCACGTGGGTCCCCTCCACTTATTCCAGCACCCACACACTCCTTCTTCATGTAGAAAAAAATCACTAGCCAGCTCAAACCCGAGTTCTAGCTCATCTTGCTGCCATTTTCGAAATCCTTGCTCAAAGCTCCATTCACAAAACTGCTTTGGGGGATTGTTCTTTGGTATGTGATTCCTCCAATGTTCCAATTAGTTTTTGTTCTAGTGCTTTATTCATTGCAAATTTTTGCTGCTTAGGTGACCCTGTTCTTGAGCTTGCATGTCAAATTTATATGGTTCTAAGTAGTTCTAATGCATGATATTGCCTCTAGGCACTTGTGGGAGTAGTTGCTATCAATCTTGTTGAGTTTGGTTCACTTTTATTTTAAGTTACTAAAAATTCAGAAAAAGATGAAGAGAGTTTTGAGGGGCTCATCGAGCCGAAGCTCGAAGGATAAGAAAAGTGAAGAGAATAAGAAGCTCAAGTATAATCTCCCTCGTACTGTAGAGGCCTCACTGACTTCCTCCATGACCAGCGCAAACAGTATCTCTTACTCACCAATATCTTTGTGAAAAAATTCATTTCCATGCTAGGAGATCACCACCTTCGGTGGAATTTTATTTATATGATGAGCATAAGGAGATGTCACTTTATGATTTTTGCCGGGTTTGTAGGATACCCTTTGAGGGCAGCATAGAGGAACCACATCGTAATGATGTGGAGGGATTTATTGATAAGATTGTTGTAAGGGAAACGAGAAAGGTTTCCGATGCAAGAATCACTAGCATATATTTTCCTGTTCTGTGTTACTTTGCAATATTTGGTTGTAGATGCTTAATTGGTCACGGGAACTTTGGAAATCTTAGTGCCCCTGATATTGTTATTTTGCGCCATGCTTTGTTTCATGATACCACTTTCAGTTTAGGCGCTATTGTTGCTAAACGGTTAAATCTAAACCGTACAAAGGGCCCCGCCCTTGGAGGTATCTTTGCCTCGCTCCTTGCTACACACTTTAACATACCTATCAGGCATTTGGAGAAAGAGGAAAAGTTGTTGCCTCCTATTGTTCTAGATTATAAGAGTATGCTAGCACATGAGTTTATTGTTAAGGATAAGAAGAAAATACTTAATTACAAATTAATATTTGGTAAAAAAATTATTGTGAGATTATTACCTTGCCTGTGCCCTCTTTGTTAACATATTTTCAGGCACGTACCTCATTTTGCCTGAGGCCATTCATGCGTACCGGGGCTAGATGTCAGCTGCAGAGCCTGAGCCGGAGCCACCACTTGATCCTTACCGTCAGTCTGTTTATCAGTGGGATCCGGAGGAGATCGCCAACCAATGTCAACCTGAGGACCCTTCTTAGTACGACCCCAGCTACAATTTTGATCCATGGGCATAGACCAACTTAGGCCAAAAGCCTAAGCTTGGGGGAGTACATATTTCTCACCGACATTACATTCATGTTCACACACTCATTCTAGTTTTCGGTGCTCATACTTTTTCATTGTATCATCCATGCTAGTTTGTTTTCTTTTTAAGCTCTCTTCTTGTGTGTTTGAAAAACCTTAAGAAAAACCAAAAAATTAGTTGTAGCTTTTAGCTAGTTTACTTTCCATGCCTGTAGTAGTAGTAGTAATTAAAAAGAAAACAAAAAAGATTTCTCGTTCTTCTTTTGCTTGTTGGGAGCTTTCCCATGTAAATAGTTTTGTTTCTTTTCTTTTCTTTGGGGGTCGAGAGGAGAAGACCACGATGAAAATGTTGACTGGCTCTCATATGCATTATTGTTGATCTAACAAAGAGCCCGCATTACTTTGTCTTCTCTCCTGAGTTAAATGCTTGCAGATTCCAGCTTAGTCTAATGCACGTGCACTATTATTATTATCCACACTATTCGGTCATGCAAGTGGAAGGCAATAATGACGATATATGATGAACTGATTGAGATGAGAAAAGCTGGTATGAACTCGACCTCTCTTGTTTTTGTGAATATGTTTAGTCCATCGTTCCTGATTCAGCCTATTATGAATGAAACATGTTTGCAATCACAATTAGAGATTATAGTTGCTTATCCCATGCTTAATTTGCTAGGAGTTTATAATAGTTTACCTTGCGTGCCAACATGCTATTAAAATGGTTGTGATGTGGTATGATAGGGTGGTATCCTC
The DNA here is from genome assembly GCF_003073215.2 of Triticum urartu. NCBI lineage: Eukaryota > Viridiplantae > Streptophyta > Magnoliopsida > Poales > Poaceae > Triticum > Triticum urartu. The sequence continues at coordinate 294,024,386 of NC_053025.1, read as the reverse complement.
CTTTGAACGATTTGAGTGGCTTGACTTGGCACATGTTCATGCATGTAGTTGAAACAAAATCAATATAGCCTCCATGATATTTATGTTCATGGTGAATTATATACTACTCATGCTTGCATTCGGTGTTGATTAATTTTAATGCATGTTCATGACTGTTGTCGCTCTCTAGCTGGTCGCTTCCCAGTCTCTATCTAGCCTTCACTTGTACTAAGCGGTAATACTACTTGTGCATCCAACTCCATAAACCCTAAAGTTATTCCATATGAGTCCACCATACCTTCCTATATGCGGTATCCACCTGCCGTTCCAAGTAAATTTGTTTGTGCCAAACTCTAAACCTTCAAATAAACATTCTATTTTGTATGCTCGAATAGCTCATGTATCAACTAGGGCTGTCTGTATCTTCCATGCCAGGCGGGTTATTCTCAAGAGGAGTGGACTCCGCTCCTCACTCACGCGAAAATGGCTGGTCACTGGGATGCCCAGTCCCATGCTCAAATCAAATCAAAATAATTGAAAAAAAAACTCCCCCAGGATTGTTGTTAGTTGGAGGCACCTGTTGTTTCGGGAAAGCCATAGATTGATGCTTGTTGGTGGTGGGGGAGTATAAACTTTACCATTCTGCTTGGGAACCGCCTATAATGTGTGTAGAATGGAAGATATCGAGATCTCTCAGTTGTTATGTTGACAATGAAAGTATACCGCTCAAAATATTATTCATCTCTATTTCAAAATCGAGCTCTGGCACCTCTACAAATCCCTGGTTCCCTCTGCGAAGGGCCTATCTATTTACTTTTATGTTGAGTCAGCATCCTCTTATTAAAAAGCACCAGTTGGAGAGCAACGCTGTCATTTGCATGTATTATCGTTAGTTTACATTGAGTATGACTTGACTGGATCTCTTTTACCATGAATTATAATGTCTAGTCATTCCTTGATCTTTAAAGGTGCTCTGCATTTATGTTTTGCGGTCTCAGAAAGGGCTAGTGAGATACCATCTTGTTATATCATATTATGATTGTTTTGAGAAAGTGTTATCATCCGAGATTTATTATTATTGCTTGCTAGTTGATTATGTCATTGATATGAGTAAACATGAGACCTAAGTGTTATTGTGAATATTGTTAGTTCATAATCTTTGCTGAAAACTTGAAAGTTGGCTTTACATATTTACAACAACAAGAGCAAACAGAGTTTGTAAAAGTTTTTGTTTATCACTTTCAGTTTATCAACTGAATTGCTTGAGGACAAGCAAAGGTTTAAGCTTGGGGATTGATACGTCTCCATCGTATCTACTTTTCCAAACACTTTTGCCCTTGTTTTGGACTCTAACTTGCATGATTTGAATGGAACTAACCCGGACTGACGCTGTTTTCAGTAGAATTGCCATGGTGTTATTTTTGTGCAGAAATAAAAGTTCTTGGAATGACCTGAAAATCAACGGAGATTATTTTTGAAATATATAAAAAATACTGGCGAAAGAATCAAGGCCAGGGGGCCCACACTCTATCCACGAGGGTGGCGCGCCTACCCCCCTGGGCGCGCCCCCTGCCTCGTGGGCCCCCTGGTGCTGCACCGACCTCAACTCCAACTCCATATATTCGTGTTCGGGGAGAAAAAAATCAGAGAGAAGGATTCATCGCGTTTTACGATACGGAGCCGCCACCAAGCCCTAATTTCTCTTGGGAGGGATGATCGTAGTTTGAGGAGTTCATGTATTCACTATGTGTTAATGCTTTGGTCCGGTACTCAATTAAAAGGAGGCCTTAATATCCCTTAGTTTCCAATAGGACCCCGCTGCCATGGGAGGGTAGGACAAAAGATGTCATGCAAGTTCTTTTCCGTAAGCACGTATGACTATATTCGGAATACATGCCTACATTACATTGATAAACTGTTGCGATCCCCTATACTTGTGGGTTATCAATACCCGTCCACGGTAAGAGACTGTATGTCCTCCGAACATAGAATCAGGCGTCGAGCCTGAAAGTCTCCAGGACCCTTGGATCCTGGACTAGCCACCTCAGAGATTCTTCAAGCTCCAGATCCAATGGCGGGTCAGGGTTCGGATTTTTACCCGCCCACCCACCACAAACAATATTCCCCAAGAAATTCAGGTCCTCCAGACATATGCGACCTAATGTATGTAAGATAGCAGCCTTAGGAAATGGTCCATCACTTCTGGGCCAGGTTCCTCCTTGTTAAAAACAAGATTAAGGACTGTTGCGACAACGATGAGGTTTCGGTCTTCTGCTGCAACTATACGGAAGAGGGAATCCTCAATGCCCTCAACCGCTGCCGCATACTGCACTTTGCAGATTTGACACACATAGTACAGAAGTACCGCACAATGGAAAGCGCTTGGAAAGCCCAGACTGCCCGATGGGATCCCCCTGCCTTCAAGCAGCCCGTAGGATGGGCGAAAAGGATGCACCCTTATGGCCACCTGACTATCATCTCATTGACAAGAGAACCAAATCCTTGACGGTACATATAACTGTCCTTGACGAACTACTCGACAAGCCCTGTCAAATACACACTACGCCGAATACCGAACCAACACACAACCTTCGGGTATGTTGGGTGCTATGGCAAGTAGCTAAGGGCGGCGAGGCTATCCTCACCAACATCACCCCGGAGACGCACTCTTTGGAGAACAACGATCTCAATGTATTTACGGTCTTCGAGACCTTTTCCTCAAATAATTGGCATAAAAGGGCGCTCCGCGACCTCGCTAGATTCAACCACGTAGCCGCAATAAATCCCTGGAACGATATGGCAATAACTTTTACTGATGATGACAAACCAAGGGCCAGATCAGTCCTAGCACCTTCCGCCTTGGTATTAAACCCAACTGTGGATGGCTTGAGGCTCACGAAAGTGCTCATGGACGGTGGCAGCGGACTGAACCTCATCTACGAGGATACGCTCCAAAAAATGCAAATGGACAAAAGTCGCATCAAGCAAAGCGGCACCACCTTTCGAGGCATTATCCCCAGTCAAGAAGCGCGAAGCACGGAGAAAATTAAGCTTGATGTGGTGTTCGGCACGCCAGAGAACTACAGGTCCGAAGAGTTTCTCTTCCATGTGGCACCTTTCAATAGCGGATATCATACCCTTTTGGGGCGAGACACATTCGCACGCTTCCAAGCTATACCCCATTATGGGAACATGAAGCTCAAAATGCCACGGCCCCACAGAGTTATCACAATCATCAATGATCTGGATATAGCACTCCACGCCGAAAATAAAATGGCATCTTTGGCCCTCGAGGCACTATCTGAGGCCCTCGCGACCGAAGAGTTAACCACTCCGCATTCTATAGTGGACAAAGACGATGTAATACTCGATAAGAGGCCCAAGTCCACTTCTTACAAACCAGCAGGCGAAATAGTTAAATTTCAAGTGCACCCGATGGATCCCAACAAGACAACCTCCATTGGAGCACAGTTGGATTCGACGGTCGACGTCGCCTTGCGAGCGTTCCTGTGCGAGAATTGGGACATCTTCACCTGGCACCCTTCGGACATGCCGGGAATCCCACACAGACTGGCCGAAGACAGCCTCAACATAATAAAGGGGTTCAAACTAGTCAATCAAACATTGCGATGATTTTTTGAACCTAAATGACAAGCTATGAGGGAGGAGCTAGCCAAGCTACTTGAAGTCGGGTTCATCAGAGAGATCAAACACCCAGACTGGCTGGCAAATCTGGTCATGGTGCCAAAGAAGGATAAATCCTGGTGCCTTTGTGTCGATTTTAAGGATCTCAATAAGGCTTGCCCTAAGGACCCCTTCCCACTACCCCGCTGATACGTCTCCAATGTATCTATAATTTTTGATTGCTCCATGCTATATTATCTACTGTTTTGGACATTATTGGGCTTTATTATCCACTTTTATATTATTTTTGGGACTAACCTATTAACCGGAGGCCCAGCCCAGAATTGCTGTTTTTTGCCTGTTTTATGGTTTTGAAGAAAAGGAATATCAAATGGAGTCCAAACTGAATGATACCTTCGGAAACGCGATTTTCTCATCAGATAAGATCCAGGAGACTTGGACCCTCCGTCAAGAAAGCCACGAGGCGGTCACGAGGGTGGAGGGCGCCCCCCTAGGGCGCGCCCCCTGCCTCGTGGGCCCCCTGTTGCTCCACCGACGTACTTCTTCCTCCTATATATATCCACGTACCCCCAAATGATCAGATACGGAGCCAAAAACCTAATTCCACCACCGCAACTTTCTGTATCCACGAGATCCCATCTTGGGGCCTGTTCCGGAGCTCCGCCAGAGGGGGCATCAATCACGGAGGGCTTCTACATCATCATCCAAGCCCCTCCGATGAAGTGTGAGTAGTTTATTTCAGACCTACGAGTCCATAGTTAGTAGCTAGATGGCTTCTTCTCTCTTTTTGGATCTCAATACAATGTTCTCCCCCTCTCTCGTGGAGATCTATTCGATGTAATCTTCTTTTTGCGGTGTGTTTGTTGAGACCGATGAATTGTGGGTTTATCATCAAGTCTATCTATGAATTATATTTGAATCTTCTCTGAATTCTTTTATGTATGATTGGTTATCTTTGCAAGTCTCTTCGAATTATCAGTTTGGTTTGGCCTACTAGATTGGTTGTTCTTGCCATGGGAGAAGTGCTTAGCTTTGGGTTCGATCTTGCGGTGTCCTTTCCCAGTGACAGAAGGGGCAGCAAGGCACGTATTGTATCGTTGCCATCAAGGATAACAAGATGGGTTTTTTATCATATTGGATGAAACTATCCCTCTACATCATGTCATCTTGCTTAAGGCATTACTCTATTTTTAACTTAATACTCTAGATGCATGCTGGATAGCAGTCGATGAGTGGAGTAATAGTAGTAGATGCAGGCAGGAGTCGGTCTACTTGTCTCGCACGTGATGCCTATATACATGATCATACCTAGATATTCTCATAACTATGCTCAATTCTGTCAATTGCTCAACAGTAATTTGTTCACCCACCGTAAAATACTTATGCTCTTGAGAGAAGCCACTAGTGAAACCTATGGCCCCCGGGTCTCTTTCTCATCATATCAATCTTCATCACTTTATTATTGCTTTGCTTTTTTACTTTGCCTTTTACTTTTCACTTTGCATCTCTATACCAAAAATACCAAAAATATTATTTATCATCTCTACCAGATCTCACTTTCGTAAGTGACCGTGAAGGGATTGACAACCCCTAAGCGTGTTGGTTGCATTGAGCTATTGTTTTTGTGTAGGTATGAGGGACTCGAGCGTAACCTCCTACTGGATTGATACCTTGGTTCCCAAAAACTGAGGGAAATACTTACGCTACTTTGCTGCATCATCCTCTCCTCTTCGGGGAAATCCAACGCAGTGCTCAAGAGGTAGCAAGAAGAATTTCTGGCGCCGTTGCCAGGGAGTCTGCGCAAAAGTCAACATACCAAGTACCCATCACAATCCCTATCTCCCGCATTACATTATTTATCATTTGCCTCTCGTTTTCCTCTCCCCCCAATTCACCCTTGTCGTTTTATTCGCCCTCTCTCTCTATCCTCCCTCTCTATTTGCCTCTCTTTGCCTGTTTGCCTTTTGTTTGCTTGTGTGTTAGTTTTCTTGCTTGTTGTCATGGCTAGTCTCATATCTTCTCCGTTGTCTCCCGAGAATGAAGTTCTAAATTTTAAACAAAGGGAGGGAGAAAATCTAAAAGATGCTTGCTATAGAATTTGCAATGCTCAAAATAGATCTACCAGGAAGCAATCTACTTCAGTTCTTCTCCGCAATTTTTATGTAGGTGCTAGTCCTTGGTATAGATATATCCTTGATACCATTACCGGAGGGAATTTCTTGGGTAGCCATACTTTTGATTCTTAAAATGCTATGTTAGATTTATTTGGCTCACCACCTCTTTTGGTTAACGGAACTATGTTAACTTTGGAGCATGTTATGAAAAGACTTGAAATTATTGAAAATAAAGTTGCTACTATTGAATTAATTGAAAATCTAGATAAAAATATCCACAATCAAATTACCCAATATGGATCTAAGGTAGGAATGACTTTGAAAAATATTAAGGAAAAGGAACCCATAGTTAATGAGAAAATAAACTTAGATTCTACTAGAATCGATAAACTTGAGGGTATCATTACGAACTTGGGAATCGCTTTTTCTTCCTAAAGAATACTCTAGGTCTTCCTACTAAAATTGCCAAGCTTATGTATGTTCCTAAAAATAAGGGTGAATCATCTAGTAAGGAAGCTGCGAATCTTAAATCTATAAGTATTCATCCCAATCTTTTTGCTATCATTAAGGAACCAATTGCTACAAATGAGTTTTTCGATCTTGTGCCTAAGAGTTTGATAATCACTAGAAAGAAAGAAATTCCTAAGGAAATAGATGCATCATTGAAGAATTGCCTACCAAAGATGGCAATACCTAGATCTATTCTTGCTTGTTATGCCTAGCTAGGGGCGTTAAACGATAGCGCTTGTTGGGAGGCAACCCAATTTTATTTTTATTCCTTGCTTTTTGCTCCTGTTTAGTAATAAATAAATTATTTAGCTTCTGTTTTGGTTGTGTTTTTGTGTTTAATTAGTGTTTGTGCCAAGTAGAACCGTTGGGAAGACTTGGGGAAAGTCTTGTTGAACTTGCTGTAAAAAAACAGAAACTTTAGCGCTCACGAGAACTGCTGTCATTTTTATTTGGAGAGTGATATTTAGTTAATTCTTTTCTCAGATGATTAATAGATAAATTCCTCACGTCCAGCAATCAATTTTAGAATTTTTGGGGTTCCAGATCTTGCGCTAGCTACAGATTACTACAGACTGTTCTGTTTTTGACAGATTCTGTTTTTCGTGTGTTGTTTGCTTATTTTGATGAATCTATGGCTAGTAAAATAGTTTATAATCCATAGAGAAGTTGGAATACAGTAGGTTTAACACCAATATAAATAAATAATGAGTTCATTACAGTACCTTTAAGTGGTCTTTTGTTTTCTTTCGCTAACGGAGCTCACGAGATTTTCTACTTTAAGTTTTGTGTTGTGAAGTTTTCAAGTTTTGGGTAATGATTTGATGGATTATGGAACAAGGAGTGGCAAGAGCCTAAGCTTGGGTATGCCCATGGCAGCCCCAAGATAATCTAAGGACACCTAAAAGCCAAAGCTTGGGGATGCCCCGGAAGGCATCCCCTCTTTCGTCTACTTCTGTCGGTAACTTTATTTGGAGCTATATTTTTATTCACCACATGATATGTGTTTTGCTTGGAGCGTCTTTTATGATTTGAGTATTTGCTTATTAGTTTACCACAATCATTCTTGCTGCACACACCTTTTGAGAGAGCCATACATAATTTGGAATTTGATAGAATACTCTATATGCTTCACTTATATCTTTTGAGTTATATAATTTTGCTCTAGTGCTTCACTTATATCCTTTAGAGCATGGTGATGGATTTGTTTTATAGAAACTATTGATCTCTCATGCTTCACTTAGATTATTTTGAGAGTCTTAATAGCATGGTAATTTGCTTAATAATAAATATGCTTGGTATTCAAGATTTGTAAACCTTTCTTTTGAGTGCGTTGAATACTAAGAAAAAAAATTGATGCTTGATAATTGTTTTGAGATATGAGGATGGTGATATTAGAGTCATGCTAGTTGAGTAGTTGTGAATTTGAGAAATGCTTGTGTTAAAGTTTGTGATTCCCGTAGCATGCACGTATGGTGAACCGTTATGTGAAGAAGTCGGAGCATGATTTATTTATTGATTGTCTTCCTTATGAGTGGCGGTCGGGGACGAGCGATGGTCTTTTCCTACCAATCTATCCCCCTAGGAGCATGCATGTAATACTTTGCTTTGATAACTTCTAGATTTTTGCAATAAGTATATGAGTTCTTTATGACTAATGTTGAGTCCATGGATTATACGCACTTTCCTTCCTTCCACCATTGCTAGCCTCTCTAATACTGCGCACTTTTCGCCGGTATCATACACCCACCAAATACCTTCCTCAAAATAGCCACCATACCTACCTATCATGGCATTTCCATAGCCATTCCGAGATATATTGCCATGCAACTTTCCATCGTCCTGTTCATTATGACACGCTCCATCATTGTCATATTGCTAGCATGATCATGTAGTTGACATCGTATTTGTGGCAAAGCCACCGTTCATAATTCTTTCATACATGTCACTCTTGATTCATTGCATATCCTGGCACACTGCCGGAGGCATTCATATAGAGTCATATTTTGTTCTAAGTATTGAGTTGTAATTGTTGAGTTGTAAGAAAAATAAAAAGTGTCGTGATCATCATTTTTAGAGCATTGTCACAAGTGAGGAAAGGATGATGGAGACTATGATTCCCCCACAAGTCGGGATGAGACTCCAGACGAAAAAAAGAGGACATAAAAAAAGAGAAGGCCCAAAAAATGAGAGAAAAATAGAGAAGGGACAATGTTACTATCCTTTTACCACACTTGTGCTTCAAAGTAGCACCATGATCTTCATGATAGAGAGTCTCTCATTCTGTCACTTTCATATACTAGTGGGAACTTTTCATTATAGAACTTGGCTTGTATATTCCAATGATGGGCTCCCTCAAAATGCCGTAGGTCTTCGTGAGCAAGCGAGTTGGATGCACACCCACTTAGTTTCTTTTGTTGAGCTTTCATATACTTATAGCTCTAGTGCATCCGTTGCATGGCAATCCCTACTCACTCACATTGATATCTATTGATGGGCATCTCCATAGCCCGTTGATACGCCTAGTTGATGTGAGACTATCTTCCCCTCTTTTTGTCTTCTCCACAACCACCATTCTATTCCACATATAGTGCTATATCCATGGCTCACGCTCATGTATTGCGTGAAGATCGAAAAAGTTTTGAAAATGTCAAAAGTATGAAACAATTGCTTGGCTTTTCATCGGGGTTGTGCATGATTTAAATACTTTGTGTGGTGAAGATAGAGCATAGCCAGACTATACGATTTTGTAGCGATAGCTTTCTTTGGCCATGTTATTTTGAGAAGACATAATTGCTTTGTTAGTATGTTTGAAGTATTATTATTTTTATGTTAACATGAACTTTTGTCTTGAATCTTTTGAATCTGAATATTCATACCACAATTAAGAAGATTTACATTGAAATTGTGCCAAGTAGCACGCCGCATCAAAAATTCTGTTTTTATCATTTACCTACTCGAGGACGAGCAGGAATTAAGCTTGGGGATGCTTGATACGTCTCCAACGTATCTATAATTTTTGATTGCTCCATGCTATATTATCTACTGTTTTGGACATTATTGGGCTTTATTATCCACTTTTATATTATTTTTGGGACTAACCTCTTAACCGGAGGCCCAGCCCAGAATTATTGTTTTTTGCCTGTTTTAGGGTTTTGAAGAAAAGGAATATCAAATGGAGTCCAAACTGAATGAAACCTTCGGAAACGTGATTTTCTCATCAGATAAGATCCAGGAGACTTGGACCCTCCGTCAAGAAAGCCATGAGGCGGTCACGAGGATGGAGGGCGCCCCCCTAGGGTGCGCCCCCTGCCTCGTGGGCCCCTGTTGCTCCACCGACGTACTTCTTCCTCCTATATATATCCACGTACCCCCAAATGATCAGATACGGAGCCAAAAACCTAATTCAACCACCGCAACTTTCTGTATCCACGAGATCCCATCTTGGGGCCTGTTCCGGAGCTCCGCCGGAGGGGGCATCGATCAAGGAGGGCTTCTACATAATCATCCAAGCCCCTCCAATGAAGTGTGAGTAGTTTATTTCAGACCTACGGGTCCATAGTTAGTAGCTAGATGGCTTCTTCTCTCTTTTTGGATCTCAATACAATGTTCTCCCCCTCTCTCGTGGAGATCTATTCGATGTAATCTTCTTTTTGCGGTGTGCTTGTTGAGACCGATGAATTGTGGGTTTATCATCAAGTCTATCTATGAATTATATTTGAATCTTCTCTGAATTCTTTTATGTATGATTGGTTATCTTTGCAAGTCTCTTCGAATTATCAGTTTGGTTTGGCCTACTAGATTGGTTGTTCTTGCCATGGGAGAAGTGCTTAGCTTTGGGTTCGATCTTGCGGTGTCCTTTCCCAGTGACAGAAGGGGCAGCAAGGCACATATTGTATCGTTTCCATCGAGGATAACAAGATGGTTTTTTTTATCATATTGCATGAAACTATCCCTCTACATCATGTCATCTTGCTTAAGGCGTTACTCTGTTTTTAACTTAATACTCTAGATGCATGCTGGATAGCGGTCGATGAGTGGAGTAATAGTAGTAGATGCAGGCATGAGTCGGTCTACTTGTCTCGGACGTGATGCCTATATACATGATCATACCTAGATATTCTCATAACTATGCTCAATTCCTCAATTGCTCAACAGTAATTTGTTCACCCACCATAGAATACTTATGCTCTTGAGAGAAGCCACTAGTGAAACCTATGGCCCCCGGGTCTCTTTCTCATCATATCAATCTTCATCACTTTCTTATTGCTTTGCTTTTTTACTTTGCCTTTTACTTTTCACTTTGCATCTCTTTACCAAAAATACCAAAAATATTGTTTTTCATCTCTATCAGATCTCACTTTCGTAAGTGACCGTGAAGGGATTGACAACCCCTAAGCGCGTTGGTTGCGTTGAGCTATTGTTTTTGTGTAGGTACGAGGGGCTCGAGCGTAGCCTCCTACTGGATTGATACCTTGGTTCTCAAAAACTGAGGGAAATGCTTATGCTACTTTGCTGCATCATCCTCTCCTCTTCGGGGAAATCCAACGCAGTGCTCAGGAGGTAGCACCCGCATTGACCAATTATTGACGCGACCGTAGGACACGACTCACTGTGTTTCCTCGACGCATACTCTGGATGCCATCAAATCAAGATGAAGGAGTCCGACCAAGCTACAACAACATTCATTACCCCCTACGGGCCTTTCTACTTCAACACTATGCCTTTCAGGCTTAAGAACGCCGGCGCCACTTACCAACGCCTGATTCAAACGTGTTTGGAAAAGCAAATCAGCAAGACAGTGGAGGCAAATGTCGATGATGTTGTCATCAAGACTAAACACGTCGAATTATTGGTGGACGATCTGCGAATCACATTCGACAACCTCCAAACATATGACATACGGCTCAATCTAGCAAAATGTGTCTTCGGCATTCCAGCCGCAAAACTACTCGGGTTCATCATTTCCAATAGAGGAATTGAAGCGAACCCGACAAAATCCGAGCCTTGTCACAAGTGGCAACACCAATAGACTTAAAGCAAGTCCATAAACTAGCCCGGTGCGTGGCAGCTTTAAGCCGCTTTATCTCCAGATTAGGGGAGAAGGCGCTACCACTTTATCGACTCCTCCGATACACCGACCACTTGGAGTGGACGAACGTGGGTACAACCGGATTGGAAGAAATAAAAACTTTGTCAGCAAGCACTTGAATCCTTGTCGCACCATGTGTTGGCGAACCTATGTTGCTCTACATATCTGTGAGTCATCAGGTAGTAAGTGCAGTGCTCGTTGTTGAACAACAGGAGGAGGGACATAAATTCCCACTCCAAAAATCCATGTACTATGTATCGGCGGTTCTAACACCATGCAAATCTCGATAAACACATTATTAAAAGATAGCGTATGCGGTCTTCATGGCATCCCGAAAGTTGCGGCACTACTTTCAAGAGTGTTCGATCACGGTGGCTTCCGAACTAGCACTCAATGACATCATAAACAATCAGGACGCCACTGACCACATTGCCAAATGGGCCATCGAGCTCTTACCATTTGAAATAACATGCAAGCCACGCCGAGCTATTATATCTCAGGTGTTGGCCAACTTTGTCGCCGAATGGACAGAAGCCGAACTGCCCAAGGAGAACAACACATACTCCAACTTGGTAATGTACTTCGACGACTCTAAAATGTTAGCCGGATTGGGGGCTGGTGTGATCCTAACATCCCCCACAGGGGACACAGTCCGTTACGTATTACAAATCATGTATACGGACTCCAACAATGCGGCTGAATATGAGGCACTATTGCATGGTCTCCGAATGGCCGTTTCCATGGGCATACAATGCCTCAAGGTGCGCGGGGATTCAAACCTCGCGATATCCCAAGTAAATGGAGATTTCAATGCAAAAGATCCAAAAATGGCGGCATACCGCAACGGCATACTCAAAATATCAGCTCGATTTGAGGGGCTCGAGTTTCATCATGTCGCCCGAGAAAATAATCAGGGAGCGGATAACCTTGCTCAAATGGGCGCTAAACGTGACCCCGTCCCACCTAACACCTTTGTGGAAAGGCTCTTCAATCCATCCGTGGTATGGAAGGACAAGAGCGGCAATACTAGTCCGGAGCCAATCACACCCCCGGTTGCCGAACACAAGTCTGATATCATCTGGTGCTCGGACACCGAAATGACACCTTTCGCCCATTTAATCATGGCTGTCATCTCTCCATGGATCAAACCCTTCCTAGCGTACCTTAATAGGCGGGGGCTCCTTGATGACTAGAATGAGGCCCGTCTCATAGTCTGATGCTCGAAAGCGTACAAAGTTGATAGAGGCAAAGGTGTCCCGTCTTTCGATGAGATGGTGGCTATCGTTTTAGAGGAAGTCGACTTTGATGATGCGACTACGAACGTGCAATGACGTCGCGCCTTAGCAATCGCTAAACCAACTCCGAGGGGTTATTGACCACGCCGGAGCACGATCAACCTGACCACGAGGGCCTGTTTCCTGCGAGCAAACGAAGAACAAGAAAGAAACTAAGATTGCAATCTAGATATTGTGAATATAAGATGAAAGCTTTATTGATCAAGGTGGGGTTCTGTGACGTCTTTATCTGGTCGCTGGACACAAACGAAGTATGCGAAGTTGCAGCTATGGCGAACTTTTAATCTAAACAAAACCCAAAGTCTAAACGACGCCCTAAGGGTTGTATATATGGAGGAAGAGGGGGGATTTCGTGGCCCTTGGAGGAGGGGTCCGAAACCAACCCTAACTCTTGTTTCCCCACACATACGGACTCTAAAAACAACCTATACTTAAGTATTTCAAAAATACATGGGCCTGGCCCAATAATAAGGTGACGCAACACCTAAAATAGCCTTTGGACAAAATTTATGAAGTGGCATCTCATATATTTCGTCCAAGGCTTCATGCACTCCTTATGGTGGCTTCAAAGTCCTGAAATCATCACTTGTAACTCCGTTCTTGACCTCCTTGCACATGCCATCATCTCCATGCTTGAACTTGATCCAAGGTTCATCTTTCTTGTCCAAGCTAGGCCCTTCATTTGTAAGCAAAACAAATGTATCCAATTTAGGCAGCATCATATTCTCATGAACATTAGAATCGTTACCAAGAAACAAAAGTACCTGATAATTCAATTGGCGTGCGCGAGCTCTAGTAATTGGTCAAGTATGTATAGCAGCAGGGGTTGTGGGTGTAACAATGGTATTGATGTCCTCATCATCCTCCCCTTCTTGGAATGAAGTCGTCCTCGACGAAAGTTCATCGTCCTCACCCAAATAAGGCTTCAAATCTGCAATGTTAAAAGTGGGACTAACCCCAAAATCTGCAGGCAACTCAAGTTTATATGCATTATCATTTATTTTCTCTAACACCTTAAAAGGACCATCAGCACGTGGAATTAGCTTTGATTTGCGCAAATTAGGAAATCTATCCTTACGCAAATGTAACCAAACAAGATCTCCAGGTGCAAACACAACGTGCTTTCTACCCTTATATCCAGCAAGTTTATATTTAGCATTCATACGCTCAATATTTTCCTTAGTTAACTCATGCATTTTTAAAATCAATTCAACACGTTCTTTAGCATCAAAATTAACCTTCTCGGAAGATGGAAGAGGCAACAAATCAATAGGTGCACGAGGTAGGAAACCATACACAATTTCAAAAGGGCACATCTTAGTAGTAGAATGAATTGAGCGATTATAAGCAAATTCAATATGAGGAAAGCATTCTTCCCACATTTTCTTATTATTCTTCAAAACATCCCTAAGCATAGTAGACAATGTTCTATTGACTACTTCAGTTTGTCCATCAGTTTGGGGGTGACAAGTAGTACTAAAAAGCAGTTTAGTCCCAAACTTAGCCCATAAACATCTCCAAAAGTGGCTAAGAAATTTAGTATCACGATATGAAACAAAAGTATTTGGAACACCATGCAAGCGAATAATTTCATGAAAGAACAAATCAGCAACATTAATAGCATCATCGCTTTTATGACATGGTATAAAGTGTGCCATTTTCAAGAACCTATCCACGACAACAAATATGCTATCCCTCCCCTTCTTTATTCGAGGTAAACCTAAAACAAAGTCCATAGATATGTCCTCCCAAGGAACACTAGGTACAGGCAAAGGCATATATAAACCATGAGGATTGAGTCGTGACTTAGCTTTTTGACATGTAGTGCAGCGAGCAACAAAATGCTCAACATCTCGTCTCATCTTTGGCCAAAAGAAATGTGTAGCAAGTATATCCTCCGTCTTCTTGATGCCAAAGTGTCCCATTAATCCTCCTCCACGTGTCTCCTGCAACAACAAAAGACGAACGGAGCTAGCTAGAATGCATAGCTTGTTAGCACGAAACACAAATCCATCGTTAAGAACGAACTTGTTCCAAGTTCTCCCTTCCTTACAATTCTGCAATACATCTTTAAATTCAGCATCATGCACATATTGATCTTTGATGGTCTCCAAACCAAATATTTTAAAGTCAAGTTGTGAAAGCATAGTATAACGATGAGACAAAGCATCAACAATAACATTTTCTTTACCCTTCTTGTGTTTAATGACATAAGGGAAAGTCTTAATGAATTCAACCCATTTAGCATGTCTACGGTTCAGTTTTTCTTGACTTTTAATGTGTTTCAAAGATTCATGATCAGAATGTTTAACAAATTCTTTGGGCCATAAATAATGTTGCCATGTTTCTAAGGTCCGAACAAGAGCATATAATTCTTTATCATAAGTAGAATAGTTCAGACTAGGCCAACTCAATTTTTCAGAAAAGTATGCAACAGGTTTGCCATCTTGTAATAACACACCTCCTAATCCAATTCCACTAGCATCAAATTCAAGCTCAAAAGTCTTATTAAAATCAGGAAGTTGGAGTAAAGGAGCATGTGTCAACTTATCTTTCAATACCGTGAAGGCTTCTTCCTGTGCGGTACCCCAAACAAAAGGCACATCCTTCTTTGTAAGCTCGTTGAGAGGTGCAGCAATGGTGCTGAAATCTCTCACAAAGAGCCTAGAGAATCCAGCGAGGCCAAGGAAACTCCTCACTTGTGTGGCCGTTTTGGGCTGCGGCCAACTCTCAATAGCTTCAATCTTGGCTTTATCAACTTCAATTCCCTGTGGAGTAACAACATAGCCAAGAAAAGATACTCGGTCGGTGCAAAAGGTGCACTTTCCATGGTTACCAAACAAACGTGCATCACGTAGAGCAATAAAAACAGCACGTAAATGTTCCAAATGTTCCTCCAAAGATTTGCTATAAATCAATATGTCATCAAAGTAAACTACCACAAATAGTCCAATGAAAGCACGTAAAACTTCGTTCATTAATCTCATGAAAGTAATAGGTGCTTTAGTTAACCCAAAAGGCATGACTAACCACTCATATAATCCAAACTTAGTTTTAAATGTTGTTTTCCATTCATCTCCCAATTTCATACGAATTTGATGGTATCCACTACGCAAATCAACTTTGGAGAATATTGTAGAGCCACTCAATTCATCAAGCATATCATCTAGCCTAGGAATAGGATGACGATAATGAATAGTAATATTATTAATGCCTCTACAATCAACGCACATACGTGACATACCATCCTTTTTCGGCACTAAAATGATAGGAACAGCACAAGAACTAAGGGATTCACGTATATAACCTTTGTCGAGCAGTTCTTGTACTTGACACAGAATCTCCTTCGTCTCCTCTGGATTGGTACGGTATGGTGCACGGTTGGGTAATGATGCACCGGGAATTAAGTCAATTTGATGCTCAATCCCTCGAATAGGTGGTAATCCTGGTGGCACGTCTTGTGGAAAGAGGAAGGCACGTCCTCGAATGAAAATAATGCCTCTTTGCACACAAAAGCATAGCAAACAGATTTGCTAAAATCTAGATCATCAATATCAGATTAGGTGGCAAGTAAACATGCACTTTTCAATTTAATTTCAGAAACAACACTAGATGGTTTATTATTTGGCTTCATTTGTTGCTGAAATTCTTTTGCCACAATCTGAATATCACTCTTTTTTCTCCTGTTTTGCTTTATTAGCTCTATTAATATCATCTTTCAAAATGGAATCAGGAGTCATAGGAAGCAAAGTAATATTTTTATCGTTATGAACAAGAGTATACTGATTGTTTCTACCATGGTGTACATATTTTTTATCAAATTGCCATGGTCTACCAACTAATAAGGAACATGCTTGCATAGGTACTACATCACAATCAACATAATCAGCATATGTAGAGATACTAAAATGCACACGAACAGTACGTGTTACCTTAACCTAGCCGCTGTTGTTGAACCATTGGATGTAGTAAGGATGTGGATGTGGTCTTGTGGTGAGAGATAGCTTCTCCACCATCTCCATGCTAGCCAAGTTATTGCAGCTCCCTCCATCTATGATGACGCGAACATAACGTTCCTTCACAACTCCCTTTGTATGGAACAAATTATGCCTCTGATTTTGCTCAGCTTGTGTAACCTGCACACTCATAACACATTGAGCAACTAAACATTCATACCTGTCAGCATCTTCAGCAGCCATGTATTGCATCTCATGATCAGAATCTTCTCCACTGTGTTCTTCATGTGTAATAAGAGCCAAAGTCTCCTCATCACAGTCACCAGCGGACTTATACCCACCATCCCCAGTAACAATCATCACATGTTGAGATTTGCATTCTCTCGCAAAATGTCCTCTTCCCTTACAACGATGACAAATAATATCACTTGTGTGCCCTGTTGATGCCATGGAAGAAGAAGAACTTTGTGCAGGCCCAGCAGGTGTACTCTTGGCAGATAGTGGTGGTTGTGCTTGCTTTCTTGTATCACGACTGGAGGTGGCACCTGATGGAGGTGCTAGTGCAGTGGAAATAGAGGATGCACGTGGTGTCCATGATGAAGATCGACCTGCAGAAAAGTTAGTTCGCGCCAATGCCTGTCGATCTTGCACTTCATGTTTAGCTTTACAAGCAAGATGGAATAAATGAGTGATATTAGTATACTCATACTCTAGAATGGTCTGAATCTCTCTATTTAATCCACCCATAAAACATGCAAGCATAGCTTCATTCTCCTCAACAATACCACATCTAATCATGCCAGTTTGTAATTCCTGGTAATATTCTTCTACAGAATTTTTTCCTTGTCTCAAACGCTGCAATTTTTGAAGTAATTCACGTTGATAGTATGGTGGAACCCAACGAGTACGCATATCAGTTTTCAAAGCAGCCCAAGTAGTTGGAATAGGATATAATCTACAATGTTCAGACCACCAAACACATGCAAAGCTAGTGAAAGCACAAACAGCAGCACGAACATGTCTCTCCTCAGGATATTGTAAACATGTAAATCGTTGTTCAGTTTCTAACTCCCAAGTAAGATATATATCAGGAACATATCTACCCTCAAATGGTGGAATGTTCAATTTCAGTTTAGGGAGATGGTCATGATCACGTACGTGAGTTGGTTGTGCAGCCCTACCATTGCGATTATATGCATGAGGACGACCTGGTGGCGGGGGTGCTGGTGGTTGCACGTAGTTCTGATTTTCATCAATCTCATCCTCGTAATGGTCCTCCACCTCTGCAGTAGCAACAGGAGCTACAAAAGCATCAACAGCAGCACCAGAATTTTGACCAGGCTCAAGGGGAATGCGCAGTGCCCGTCCCACTTGATTTGGAAGGCGTTGTTGCTGTTGTTGTTGTTGTTGTTGTTGTTGTTGTTGTTGTTATTGTTGTTGTAGAGGTGCGTTAGGTGCAGCTGGTGGTGCTGGTGGAAGACGCACGAGCAATTCATTAAACTTGTTATCGAGCTTTGTTTCGAATGCCTTCTCCATGCCATCTATCTTCTCCATGGCCTCTTCAAATTTTTTAGCACATCTTGCACATGTCCACTCATCATTTGCTGAAATTTGTCATGTAGCTCTTTGTTCGTCATGTTCTCCCAATCTGTCTCATCGGCTTGTGATCCTGCCATGGTTAGCAGCAATAGAAACACACAAGAATATGATCCTACAGACTACTAGGAAGTGGTGGTGGTGGCGGTGGTGGTGTATCACAAATCCGACAAGCAAATCTCAAATTCTTACCAGTTCTTACCCAGCAGCAGGCGGTGATCGGCATCTGTCGTAGTCAAAACTCTCAAAGCTTAGATAGAGCGATTACCAGGGAAAACCAAACGCACGACGTAGATGTATGTGGAGCTGGGAAGGCTTATAATATGGTAGCAAAAAGGGTCAGCAATAATCAATTCAGAGATGCAAAGTTGAATAAACGCTCAACGACGGTACTGTGTTGGTCCTAGGCTAGACCGTGCTAGAGACATGAGCCTAGAACACTAACAAAATCACGGCGCTGCACGTAAACAAGGGAAAAGCACACTCTGGAACTTTTTTTGCTTTGTTTTTTTTGGCGCTCCTTTTTTTGCGCTCCTCTTTTTTTTTGCGAAAAAACACTATAATGGCGAGTGTCTCAAAACTCTTCCCTCGTCAAACTGACAGGATGGGCATGCAATTTTTTTGACTTTTTTCGGAAATCAGGGCATCGACAACGAAAAAGTGCGACAAAAAATCACTATGATGGCACGTGGCTCAAAAGACTCAGAAAATCCTAAAAATAGGATAGGGAAAAAAATATTTTTGCTCGCCGAAATTTTGGCCTAAACTGCCCGGGGTTCTCCAGACTTTTTTTTCCCGAGACCTACTCAGGCAAGGAAACACAAAACGAAAACTAGATGGATCTCGAAAACAAACCTAATATGAAAAGAACTCGGATTGGTGGTGGACGGGCAGATATATATGTGGACTCGGATTGGTGGTGGACAGGCAGATATATATGTGGACTCGGATTGATGGTGGACATGCGGATGTATATGTGGACTCGGATTGGTGGTGGACAGGCGGATGTATATGTGGACTCAGATTGGTGGTGGACAGGCGGATGTATATGGCAGCGGTAAGGAATATGTTGGTGGTGGTGGTATGTGGTAGGTACGATGACGATGGTGCGGCGGCGGCGTGACAATTTGTGAACAGAACTCGAAACTCTAAAGGAAACTAGACACTAAGACCAGCAACTAGACACGACGATGTAACCGCAAATTCAACAATGCAAAACCCTAAAAAGATTATTCAAAGGCTCAGATTGTTTCGGATATGATGGCCTAACCCTAATTTTTTTTGGCTTTTTCGTGGACAGTAGGTATGAAGAACAGACTCAATCTAAACTATGAAAAACTGTAAAATCTCACCGAGCAACCTGGAAATCTGATACCGCTTGATAGAGGCAAAGGTGTCCCATCTTTCGATGAGATGGTGGCTATCGTTTTAGAGGAAGTCGACTTTGTCGATCCGACTACGAACGTGCGAGGACGTCGCGCCTTAGCAATCGCTAAACCAACTCCGAGGGGTTATTGACCACGTCGGAGCACGATCAACCTGACCACGAGGGCCTGTTTCCTGCGAGCAAACGAAGAACAAGCAAATTGCGAATATAAGATGAAAGCTTTATTGATCAAGGTGGGGTTCTGTGACGTCTTTATCTGGTCGCTGGACACAAACGAAGTACGCGAAGTTGCAGCTATGGCGAACTTTTAATTTAAACAAAACCCAAAGTCTAAACGACGCCCTAAGGGTTGTATATATGGAGGAAGAGGGGGGGATTTCGTGGCCCTTGGAGGAGGGGTCCGAAACCAACCCTAACTCTTGTTTCCCCACACATACGGACTCTAAAAACAGCCTATACTTAAGTATTTCGAAAATACATGGGTCTGGCCCAATAATAAGGTGACACAACACCTAAAATAGCCTCTGGACGAAATTTATGAAGTGGCATCTTGTATATTTCGTCCAAGGCTTCATGCACTCCTTATGGTGGCTTCAAAGTCCTGAAATCATCACTTGTAACTCCGTTCTTGACCCCCTTGCGCATGCCATCATCTCCATACCCGATAATTCAATTGGCGTGCACGAGCTCTAGTAATTGGTCAAGTATGTATAGCAGCAGGGGATGTGGGTGTGATAATGGTATTGATGTCCTCATCATCCTCCCCTTCTTGAAATGAAGTCGTCCTCGACGAAAGTTCATCGTCCTCACCCAAATTTTGTTCGGAGGACAAAAGCCAAAGTCCTGCGATGACAAAATTTTCACATGTTCGGATAAAAGGTACAGGTTGACTAATACAAACACATATTCCTTATCTACTCCATCTATAAGACTGTCTAACTTACAGCCCTCCTGCGAGTACTTCGCAACTATCATTACTTGGTCATAAACCAACTTCACTGGAATTTCTTTCCCATCTGGTCCCTCTGGTCCTACTCGGGCCATATGATTTGGGTCCAGTTTAGTGAAGCGTGTCTTCACCATAGCCCAGGCTTCTCGTGTGCCTTCGCGGCTGGCGGATGTCTTCCATAGCTCGAACCAGCGTCGGGCACCTTTGAACAAGTTTGCCAGGACCTCCATACTTTCTGGAGGGGTATCAGATGGCCATAAAGCCTTCACCATACTTTTCATGGCTTTTCGGGCCCGAGCATGTACCACGGACAGTTCCTTCACACGTCGCCTTGAAATCCGGATACTTATTCCTCCGGTCGACCAGTCAACAGGCATGCAGCAACAGAGTCATGACATTTTGAATTAAGGGATTTCACATAAGCACGTAGGATGGTTCTAAATAAGAGAGGAAGACATACCGAACATGCTGCCTTTCAGCTTCTCATTTTCCTTCTGAGCGGCCGCTAACTGAGCCTTTAAGCTCTCTATCTCTTTGGATAGTTTGTCTTTTTCCCCGTCATGTTTATTCTTCACGGACACACTCGTTGTGCCCTTTTTCATTTGCGCCAGCTTAGCGGTGGCAGCATTCACCTGTGTCTGATTTGCTTCTAGCTCCTGGGACAACACGGTATTTTTCTCTTTGAGAACCTATGTGTTATAGCGATCCTTAAATCAGTTTAACTCACCGCTTCATGTCTTGGGGCTACTGGCACATCACTATCAAAAATTGCATAAGCTTTTACCTGTATGTCCTTTGAGAACAGATGAATGACTCCGGCAAGTCCGTCTCGAGCGGCTCGGAGATACGCATCCACCAAACTGAGTGTGATAAACTCTTGTGCGGAAAACGCCGGAGCCCGCATAGCCTCTTTCAATCGATGGTGATTCATCACGCTTTCCACTTTGGAATTCGTCACGGATATGTCATCCAAATCTTCTTGAGGAGGCAGAACTGGCATTGCATCGGCTCGCGTCTAGTTGACGAGTCCGGCACCGGATGAATGGACATTCGGCTAATCAAGTGTTTTTCAACTGCCCATCGCGTACTCCTTCTGAGGTCAAGGATAAAAGGAGACTTTTCACAATCTGGACTCATGCCTAGGCATGTATTAGAGAAAACATACCTCTTGGAAGGCTATGAGGTCTCCGTAGCACTCCCGGTCCCTTTTTTTGCTTTGAACGACGGCCTTGCGTAGGGGCCGCCCTTGAGGGAATATGGTCTCTAGAGCACCGATCCTATTAAAATACGGATCAGTACAAGAGATAGAAATACAGATAAAGATTTCCTATTAAGGACCCTCCGAATACTCACAATGCAGAAGGGATAGAGGCGGGGGTAGTCGGCAGTAATAGCCACCTCCGAACCATCAAGGCTCGCTTGATAAAATACCCCGTCATCAAACTCTACATATATGTCCGGATCCTCACAAAAGCCAAGATCTTTATCACGGTTATGATCCTCTGGCTGGGGAGTGGGACAGTGGACATCCTCGGTCATCTTCCTTCATGACTATTCGCGGCAACAAAGGGAAAATTTAATTATTGTCTGCAAAGCCATAAAATAAATATAGACGATCGAAATCTTACCCATTCAATGGGGGTGTACATGGAATAACCCTCCCGTCAGTTTAACCGGAGAAACTCTTCTCGCCCTTATACAGATCAGCCAAGATTGAGGCCAGTTCGATTGAAGTATTCGGACCCTTCCGTTTGTAGCGGGATGTGTCATCTTCTCCTTTGTAACACCATAAAGGGGTTACTTTGGATTGAAGAGGCTGGACACACCTCTTTATTGCAATGGCCATAACCTCAACTATCGAGAGTTCGGTATGGGCTAACAGCCTGACCTTGTTGACCAATCTCTTTATCTCCGCACTGTCCTCTTCCTTGGGGCTTCGGGGATGCCAGTCGAGGCGCTTCTTTAAAGGAACACTGGAAAATTCAGGATGGTCGCGCCGAACTGGATCCGGTAGCGGAACATCGTCCATATAGAACCATTCCAAAGACCAATGCTGGTATACCTCTTTAGGTCTTCCTACGAGGTATTCGGGTCCGGCTATGCGCCATACTTCGGCGCCGCCCACTTCAAATATGGAACTTCCCCAGTGGGGGGGGACGAGGCAAAAGAACTTCCTCCATAATTCAAAATGGGCCTCGATGCCTAAGAATAGCTCGTAGAGGGCAACAAAACTTGAGATGTGCAAAACTGAACTTGGGGTGAGGTTGTGTAGTTGGATGCCATAAAATTCCAATAACCCCCTGAGGAAGGGATGGATTGAAAATCCCAGGCCCCGTAATAGGAATGGGACGAAGCACACCCTCTCCTCCTTATTGGGGTTGGGGAAGTTCTCAGCCATCGTGTCATTGCCGATTAAATATAGTCCTGCTCGAGTGGAGACTAGATCCGCAGAGCAGAGGTAACCCTGCGTCTGGAGTCGGCTTAGCTGAAGATGAGGCATGGAGCAACTCTGTCAATCACCCTCTTGAGGGCCATGGGGGTGCGAGGAGGAGCCTGGGGCACCAGTCATGCTGGAAAGCTTTGTTCGTGGCTAATCTCGACGGTTTCCCTTTTTGCGTGATGTGAGATGGCATTAGGAGATCTACATATCCTTATATAGATGTTGTTTGAGCATGGAGAGGGGCTTATTTACAAAAAAGCATGAACCGTTCATATTCGTCTGGCATGCAGAAATCGAAGTGTCGACAGGGGGAATCGTAAAAGACAGAAACGTCAAGGTTATCGCTGGATTGTCGTTGGTTTGAAATATAATGAAGAACCCACCTTGCAAAGTCGAAGACATGAGCCGAATACTACGTCGTCATTGGAGGCAAGTTCGGGGGCTACTGAGGGAGTCCTGGTTTATGGGGTCCTCGGGTGTCCGGGCCGTGTAGCATGGGTCGGACTGATGGGCCGTGATAGAAGGCTTCCCCCCATATCCAGATGGGACTCTCCTTTGCGTGGGTGGCAAGTTTTGCTTTAGGATGTATGCTTTCCTTTCTTTGTAAACCGACTCTATACAACCCTAGGTCCCTCCGTATCTATATAAACTGGAGGGTTTAGTCGTAGAGCCTATCAGAATTCATATAGGCTAGACATCTAAGGTTTAGCCATTACGATGTCGAGGTAGATCAACTCTTATAACCCCCAATACTCATCAAAGTCAATCAAGATTGAAGTAGGGTTTTACCTCCATTGAGAGGGCCCGAACCAGGGTAAACATCGTGTCCCCTTTGTCTCCTGTTACATTCGATTCTCAGATGCACAGTTCGGGACCCCCTACCCGAGATCGGCCGGTTTTGACACCGACACCTATGCCAAGAAGAGGAAGAACACGGGCGCCTACACCAAGACGAACAAGATGCCGAGGCACAACGTCAATAACAACAACGGCGAGAAGCTCAAGCACTTGAGGTGCAGCGTGCACTCCACGACACAAGTCGTGTCGTTGGCGCTCGCAACCACCATAGGCGCGAACAAGAAGAAGCATTTTGCGATGAAGTTCAAGAGAGGATTTATCAATCACGAGTGCATCGTCAAGTTCCTCAAGCTCCTCCATAGGCTCGACAAGCTCATCCACAAGCTCGACAAGAACCTCAAGTTCACAAAGAACAAGAAGAAATGGAAATCTTCCACGACAAGACCAACATGAGGTTGACAATCCTCCACGACAAGGGCGTCATCATCCCTGACCCAAAAACAACAAAGAGAAACGATGTGGCAAGCTAAAGTTCACCATGCCCAAGTTTTCCGGAAGCAATGATCCCAAAGAGTACCTTTTATGGGCATTGAAGATTGACAAAATCTTCCGCTTGCACAACTATGAGGAAGAGAAGAAGATCGCTATGGCATCCCTTGAGTTCCAAGATTACGTCCTCATTTGGTGGGAAAAAGTCATTGAGTGACGAGAGGAAAGAGGTGAACCACCCATCACAACTTGGGCGCAAATGAAGGATGTCATGAGAGCACATTTCTTGCCAACCTACTACAACCACGACCTCTTCAAGAAACTCCGACTTCTCAAACAAGGAACCAAGAGCGTTGAAGAGTACTACAAGGAAATGGAGATTTCCCTGATACGAGCCAATGTCACGGAAGATGATGAGAAACTATGGCACGTTTCTTGAATGGACTCAATCATCCTATCAAGAAGATCACCGACTTCCAACCTTACTCGATCCTCATCGAGCTAGTACACCAAGCTACCAAGGCGGAATGTCAAGTGCAAGATGACTTCCACCATGCCAAGTTCTCATCCAAGTCCTATGGCTTCTCCAAAAACCAAGCTTCAATGACTCCAACACCTTCTACCTCAACCAAGCCATCTACAAGAAATGGCGACAAGTCAAGTTACAAGAAAACTTCGACAACCTCAAGTCCTCCTCCTACTACAAGCAAATTCAAGCCGAGAGTTTAATCATCATCTACCCCAACCGATGAGACCATCAAGACAAGTTCATTGAAGTCTTTCACATGCGGCTGCTGAGGCCACAAGTCTTTCGAGTGTACCAACAAACGCACCATGATCTTCATCGACGATGGTACATATTACTCCATGAGTGAAGGAGAAATGGAAGCCCTTGAGCAAGTGGCCATGTACCGACAAGTGAACGAGGATGAAGATGATCAAGTCTTTTGTGACGAAGATTAGTGCCCCGCTCTTGTTGTCTCCAAGGTCTTGACTCTTCAACATCAACAAGATGAAGAACAAAGATGCCATATCTTACACACCAAGGCCGACATCAATGGAAGGTCCGTGAAGGTCACCATCGATGGAGGTAGTTGTCATAATTTTGGATGTGAAGGACTATGTGCCAAGCTCTAATTGGTTAAGTTGAAGCACCTGCATCCCTACAAAGTTCAATGGCTAAGCGACTCCGGCACTATCCAAGTCGAGCATATGGTACAAGTTTCCTTCAAGATCGGAGCTTACACAGACACTTTGGAGTGTGATATCATTCCGATGTCCGTTTGCCACCTTCTTCTTGGACAGCCATGGAAATTTGACTAAAGTAACTCAAGAACTATTTTTGGCCCAAGATGTTCCGCGACGTCTCACGGATTACCAACTGATGCTCTACATGTTGCAAAGCTAAGTCTAAAGCTCAATCTCATGGCCTTTATATGCCACTTCCTATTCCATATGACCCATGGGAGGATATTTGTATGGACTTTGTGCTTGGATTGCCTGGAACTAGAAATGGCAAAGATTCCGTGTTTGTTGTTGTGGACCGATTCTCTAAGATGGCACATTTCATACCATGCAACAAGATAGATGATGCTTCACATGTTGCAAATATTTTTTGTAGGGAAATCGTGCGCCTACATGGAGTGCCAGAGACGATTGTCTCGGACCGCGACATCAAGTTCTTGAGTTACTTTTGGAAGACCTTATGAGCCAAGCTCGGAATCAAGTTCTTGTTCTCTTCGGCATACCATCCTAAAACCGATGACCAAACGGAGGTCACGAACCGGACACTCTCCACTCTACTTCGTGTGTTGATCAAGAAGAACATCAAGGAGTGGGAGGAGTGCCTACCTATCGCTGAGTACGCCTACAACCGCGCAAGACATTCGACTACCGGCAAGTCGCCCTTCGAGGTCGTCTATGGTTTCAACCCGTTGTCACCATTGGACATTCTTCCTCTACCACTACAAGAGCGCATCAACATGGACGCAAGTGCCCGAGTCAATTACCTCAAGAAGATGCATGAAGATGCAATGCACACCATTGAGCGCCAAGTACAACGACTTGCAACCAAGCTCAACATCAACAAGCACCCCATGGTATTCAATATTGCATATCTTGTGTGGCTACACCTTCGCAAAGACCTCTTCCCCAACGAACGTAGGTCCAAAACTCTACCGCGAGTGAATGGACCCTTCAAGGTTCTTGAACGCTACAACAACAACGCCTACAAAATCGACATGCCTTGAGACAAGTACTACGTGGGTGACATCTTCAACGTGAAAGATCTCTCTCCCTACCATGGTGATGAAGATTTCGATCCGAGGTCGGATCTTTCCCAAGGGAGGGGAGATGATAAGGAGCATCCTATGGTGAACTGGGCCGGCCCGGTCCAGTCGGTCCTAACCTTTCTTAAAACATTTTTTTCAGAGACACGAAAAACAAAGAAAAAATATTTTTAAAAATCCGAGAAAAATTCACATAGTCCATTCTAATTAAATGGGCTTAGGTGAACATTTTTCTGGGCCTAAATTCCTAAAATAAAAATAAACTTTTTTGTACTAAAATAAATAAACTTGCAATTATTGGAAAACTAGCAGAGTGACCCGCGCATTTGCGCGGCTAGGTTGACTACATATATTGTTATATTTGGGATATTTCTCTTTGCCAACTCTATGGCCTCTTACTCATATATTATCTAATTTAATTTTCCATGGATTATGTGTCATATTTAATAATGAAACATGCTTAGATTATTGAGTGCATTGTAGTTTGTTCTTAAAAATCATTAGTCTGTGAGGTTAGAAGACGGACGCAATATCGTATATAGACTTCTATACCAATCTTCATGTTTCCCAACATTGATCCTCTCCTGATCCATTCTTATGTATCTTTGTACCAATATGTCTTTCAATTTCCAAGAATTGGATCTTGACATGAATGGCTTCTATATATACCAAATGTCCTCGTGTTCCTCCCAAATCAATCACCGACTGCATTCTTAGTTGCCTTGACTTTCTTCATTCACGCAATACATTGGCTACCTACATATGTATCCACACACACACACTCATCTTAATATCACCAGTTACCTCTATCTACTGGTATTTGTGCTTAATGATTTTCTCTCATTCTGTTCCTTCATAACTCCATCATGTGTATGGTTTCTTTATTGGTTTGCAATATATTTACTACCAAATGTAAGCATTCATGCATGCTCATCTTGGCATGAATGGTTTTCATTGTATATTAGTATTTGTGTGTTCATATCTTGAGGATTTTCTCTGGTACTCTTCATTGCTTAAGGATGTTTCCGTGTTCACTTCATTCGCATCTTATTCAATTTCATCGTGTCTCTATTGTCTTCATATCAAATCTTATTGTACATTTTTCGAGATAGGAACCCAACTACTAATTACGTGATATTTTCATGAAAATTTACATGTCAAAATGGTACAATGGTATATACATGATTAAAAATATATAATATTTCATCGAAGAGCTCGCGTAACTTTGTTTAAAAAATGTACTTTGAATTAAAAAAAAGGACAATTCAAGCAGTATAATGAGCCATGTGTCACCATTGTGCCTCCCAGTTTTCTTCTAGCATGTATACTTTCCGATTAGTTTGTTGTGCTTAATACTGGAAAGTGTAGTATACTATCATATTTCTTATTATTAAATCTAAATTGCTATACTTATGATCATCCATATAACTAATTATGGTAGTCAATATATGTGATTGAATACTTGCGCTTCTTAGGTGGCGATTTGAAATTATATTTAGATAATATGAATTTTAAATTTTGTATCAGTGGCCATGCCAGCCAAAAGAACCTCTTGATCATTGTTAATTTTTGTGATAGTTTTATTTAAAGTGTATAGCAATTTTAGTTTTTTTTCGTAAAAGCTCTAGCGTCAACGGACCCCATAGCTTATACATGGCGCCATCATTGTTTCCTATATCTTGTTACATTCATTGTTTTTAGATTTTGTTGCAAAACTTTACTAAATTTTAATAGATCTGTGTTTATATATACAATCATAGATGCTATTATAATTTAAATAATTTATGATGAATAAAACGTTATTAATTTTCCTTGACCCCTCAAACTATTTATAGGAATGTTCTTAAATATATGTGCTTAATTGGGTCTTATTATAGCCCTCTTAATTTACATGGCTTAATCGCCTTTAGTAGATTTATATTAGTTGATTTCTATAAATTTATTTGTTCTATATATGCTCCCACACATTTATTTTTTTAATTCCTTCAGTCTTTTAGGCATTTTGCATTTCTCACGTACACTCAAATGCCCAAGCAAACGAATATAGTGTTCCCAATAGCCAGCACACATGTATACATGTAACCCGAGAACATGCTGGGTAATTGATTTTCTTTTTACTTGTGCGGTGGTTATTATGCTTAATGGCCCACCCAATTATCAGGTACAGTCAGATTGGTTGGTTACTACTCCGTATAGGGTAGGAACACATCTTTCCATATTGTTTTTTTGTGTGGATTCTGATTGTCTTTTTTTATTGGAGAATTCCTGTTGCCTTAGTTTCTAATAGAATATTTTCACCTTTTTTACAGGAGGATTCTGATTTTGCCCCTAATATTACGTACATGTTTCCTTTTCTCACATACATGGTGCATTTTGGCAATCGTGGCCTGGTGGGTTTCTCTATCATGCGTAATTCTGATCTCCCCACAATTAATGTTCCTTGCGCACATCTTTGGACTTGTTTTTTTGCTGGTGTCTAGGCACATCTTTGGACTTGGTTCCAAATCTGAGCCGTTTGTTTTTATGTGCTTAATCTGAGTTGTTATTGTTCTTCTGTATTAATAATAGATTTATATAGCCCAACTACAATACGGGCTGCATATTTGTTGGAGGACACAGATATATGCTTTGTGGTGTCCTTCATTTCTACAGCACGTGATTTTTTTTTCCTATGAGAAGTTCGTGAGCAATTAAGGATATTTCCTAGGCATAGTTCTTTTGGGCTGATATTTCGTGTCTATCTGATTGCATTTCTTCTTCTTTTATGAAGATAAGTTTTCTAGTAGGTAGTACATGTGATCTATTAATTTATATGTGGCATGTTTCTTTTCTCTATGGAAAGATCTGCCCGTAGGTTTCTCTTTCCTTCTCTTTGCTTCGTGTACATGTACGTGTCCATAATAGACTTAGTTTGCATCAGTGATATCAATCCGGCCGGAAGCTGATGGTCTCATGTTCGATGGTAACACCTATTCCTATATACGTAGAACTTTTTTTCTCCTTCCTTTTCTTCGTTTGAATATAGTGACACTTTTTCTTTTCCTTTTACATTACGTGGGTGCATCTCATACGTGTCAAGGTGTAAAACATGTACAAAATATTGTTGTATGTAACTTTTATATCTTTTAATCTCAACCGTTATAATGTAAATCAATGGATTATATATTTCTAACATATGTGGACAAACGTGATGGCTTGTTTTACTTCTGTTTTAATTATATAATAGATATTTTGAATAAATCACTTTGATCCAATTTGCCAATTTTTGTAGATTCAAAAATGGATTTTTGAGAAAACCTCCAACTCTCTCAATTGATCCAAGAGTTGATTAAGGTTTCTAGGGTCAAAATAAAATTGAAATAAAACAAATTCCAAAATGCACAAATGATGAATGCATATGAATGATCTAAATAACATCCAAATTGAAAATTGGGATGTTAGACTACTTCGACAATAAGCTCGACAAAACAACAGCAAGAGAGAAATGCAAGAATGGACGAGATTCGTGCCTTGTTGGTCAACCGCTCTTCTACCACT
Source organism: Triticum urartu (assembly GCF_003073215.2). Lineage (NCBI taxonomy): Eukaryota > Viridiplantae > Streptophyta > Magnoliopsida > Poales > Poaceae > Triticum > Triticum urartu. Next base: position 293,994,314 of record NC_053025.1, on the reverse strand, counting down.
TCGTCCTAGTCAAGACAGAGCCGCTCGAGTCGACACTCTGACGACACCATCTCCGGCTTAAGTACTCCAACATTGAGCACTCTTCGACGAGCCGTGTGTCAAGATCGTCAAGCAAACCGCAATCCCCTACACGACACCGATCATAAAGAGCAACTTCGAGCGCAAGAGCATCGACATTGTCAAAACCAAGCTACATTCGCGCAAGCACAAGAATGGCAACACCTACTGAGGAAGTCCTGGATTATAGGGTCCTCGGGTGTCCGGGCCATGTAGCATGGGCCGGACCGATGGGCCGTGGTAGAAGGCTTTCCCCCGTGTCTGGATGGGACTCTTCTTTGCGTGGGTGGCTAGTTTGGCGTCCGGATGTATGATTTACTTTCTCTGTAAACCGACTCTATACAACCCTAAGCCCCTCTGGTGTCTATATAAACCGGAGGGTTTAGTCCGTAGAGGCTATAAAAATTCATATAGGCTAGACATCTAGGGTTTAGCCATTACGATCTCGAGGTAGATCAACTCTTGTAACCCCAATACTCATCAAAGTCAATCAAGCAAGAAGTAGGGTTTTACCTCCATCGAGAGGGCCTGAACCTGGGTAAACATCGTGTCCCCTTTGTCTCCTGTTACCTTTGATCCTGAGACGCAGAGTTCGGGACCCCCTACCCGAGATCGGCCGGTTTTGACACCGGCATTGATGCTTTCATTGAGAGTTCCTCTATGTCGCTGATGGAAGGATCATCGGATTGCCTTGTCATTAATGACAACATCACCTCTGGAAGGGCCCTAGCCTCAGGACAGGTCCTCCAGCTCGGCGGTTTCACCATTGGTTCATGCCTGAACTTTAAGCCAAAGGCAGCCCCCACAATCGCCAAACATCACCTCCGCATCGGCCCCAAACACTTCGAAAAGATGTATCCGGCAGATGTCTCATCCTTGAACGAACTCCTAGATCGCATCGCCGCTGTAACATCCCAATTTTTATTAAATTTGGATGTTAATAGAATCATTCAATTCATATCATATTTCTTTGCATTATGGAGTTTTTTTATATTCAAATAATATATTCTCCACTCGAGAAAAAAAACAAATGAGAGGGGATAAGATGACTTCCTCAAAATATAAAAGAGTGGGAAATTTTATTTTGAATATTATTTGAAGTTTTGGAGTTTATTGGTATTTATTTTATTTGCAAAAAGTGCATTAATTGCATTAGGAAAATATTTTCAAAATGTTCTGTGCTTAAGTTAATGTTCATTAGGCTCTAAATATTGCATAGTTATTTTAGAAATTATTGTGGTGTTTTTATTTATTCATTTGAATTATTTAGGGCCACTTTAGTATTCGGTTTAAAAAAAACACGCACGCACACCGCACCACCTGGACCGAGGCCACTTCGGCCCAGGGGCGCACCGACTGGCCAGCCCGCGCCCAAGACCCTAGCGCCCGCAGGCCTTGCCTCGCTCGCCCACGCCTCTCTTCCCTCGCTCGCTCTCTCCCACAGCCGCTGCCAGTGGGGCCCGCAACCCTTCGTCCCTAACCTCCCGCTCAACCCGCTGGATAAGCAGGCGCTTGCGCTCCCGCAACGACCGGCGCCATTGCTCTCGGGATAAGCATCATCCCCGTGACTCCGCAGCCCCTCCTCGCGCCTATAAATGCCCCCGACGCCCCTCGTTCAATTCTACCACTTCACATTGTCTCTCGCTCCTCACAGCCGCCGCACTGCCATGTTGGATCTCGCCGGAGCCGGAATATCTCGCTGGAGTTTTCTGTCGCCGTAGACTCCCCTACCTTCACTTTGTTTCTGTCAATCTTCGTTACTCGCCGAGGCGCATCTTGTTGACATGTTTTTGCCGCCTAGGTCTCGCCGGAACCGCCGCCCCGACGACCTGCGCCCTCGCCGGAGCGCCGGAGCCACCGCCTCTACCTCGCTGTCCCGGGCGCCCCGACCACCACCGACCCCACCACCGGACCGCCCCCTCCGCGCCCATCCTCCCCGACACCTCCGCCACCGCCAGGACCCGCCGCCCCGTCACCGCCCGACGCTGGTGCCGCTGTCCTGTACGTCGTCGTCGTCGAGGTGAGCGAACCGCTCGCTCGCTATTCGTTTAGTTTTTTTTCTCTAGAACGGTTTAGTTTAGTGTTTTTTTATCGGTTCATCCGGTTTAGATTAAACCGATTAGTTTAGATAAACCGATCTCGGTTTTAGTTTTTTTCTAGCCGCGGTAGCTGTTTTACTTAAGTAGCGGTCGTTCGCCGTTTACGCTTCCGCAGCGAACGCTGCCAGCCACCCGCAGGCCCGCCACGTGGCCAGGGACCTGGTCGCGAATAAAACTTTCACAGTCAAGTCCCTGTAAATTTCAGTTTAGCCCCTAAACTTCGAATAGCCACAACTTTTTAATCGTTGATCCAAATTCGATGAAACCAGCACCAAAATGTTCGTCTCAAATAGATTTATCCAGAAAGCCAACTTTGAAAACTTTTGGCCAAATTCAAATTTGAACTTTATTCAGATTTGAATTCAAACTTCAAATGGCCATATCTCCTAAACCGTAGCTCCGATTGACGTGATTCTTTTTGCACCGTGTCACTGTAGCTAAACCCTATCACTTAGACCTTTCTCAAAATATTTTCACACACTAGATTCTGCCCTTTAATATTTTTTACTAGTATGCATAGTATGCACTATACTTCACAGCACTTCCTGAACCATAGGCCCATGTTGTTTTATACTTAGAATATTTTTCATGCTAGTGTGATGTTTGTTCATTTGGTTTTTCCGAGGCTTTTGCTTTGCATGTTCTTCTTGGTTCTCTGGATTGTTGCTTATGTTTGTTTATCTTCCTTGCGATAGATTGCCCGGAGTGTGAAGCATAATATTATCAGTCTTTAGAATTCAACCAGCAGTACCAAGGCAAGTTGCATCTTGATCATGTTTCATTACCTATGTTTTTATTATGCACTTAGTTCTTTGCGGTAGGACTGCATGGTAGGAAACTGGTGCCACATGACTTTGCTTTTCACCCAGTAGTTCATTGAGGTAGGTCTGAACCATATAACTTTGTCACCATCGTTTTACTTTATGTTGCTATGCTAAGTAGACGTGGATTGGGAAGTGATCATTGTGAGAGATGTGTGACAATGTAGTAAATAAGACCTAAGTTAAAAAAATGAACTACCTAGGCGGAAACTTGTGGGAATGGTGGCGAAGTATAGTGGGGCACGCATGGGAAATCCATGGTGGTGCACCACTAGTGGACCGTCCGCTCAGGCTCAAAGAGATGAATCGTATTCTCATGTCTAGAAGCTTACGTGTGCAGCCACATGCCAATATGGGCTCTGGCTCAGCTAAGTAGTTAGTGTGCCCCCTTCCGGGATGGGCTAGCAGATGTAGAATGATGTAGGTGTACCGGCCTATCCGTGGGTTAAGGGGGAACATTGTCGAAAGGCTATGTCTCGATCTTTCGATCATGGAGGTGGTCGAGTCTTGTGGGGAAAAGTGCACAACCTCTACAGAGTTTTCAACCTAATCGATTAGCCGTGTCCCCGGATACGGATAACTTGAGCATCTAGTAGTGGAAATGTCGGGAGATCTCCTCACCTTTAATTAAACAGTTGGGTTTTAAATGAAACTTGGGGACGGATGGAGTTGGATTTGCCAACTCATCCTATGCAAATGTGTAGTAGTAGAATAACAATCCTTTCTAATAGGGGAAAACTAGCTTTATGCAAAAAACTAAACTTAGAGCTTTCCGCCAGCCAAACTGCATGTAAAAGTAGGTTCATTACACTATGATGCGACTTGCCAGTACATTCAATGTACTAACCTATATGGCTACAACTTATCACGTTGCAGATATATCCGACGAGGATTAAGGTGCGATAGGTCGATGTTCTACACTCAACCTTGCTCGTGGAGTTGGACTCATTCACTTCTTTGCTTCTGCAGTATTTGCTTATTGGCTTTATGCCCTATTTTGTAATAAATGTATTGCTCCTGGACTATCGATGTAATAAAGAGATGTGTGTTATTTCTGTTATTTCATCGAGTACTGTGTGTGCTAGCAAGTCGATCCAGGGACTAGCATGGTAAGCATAGAGACTTCGACTCTTACCGAGTCGGGTCGCTACAAGATGGTATCAGAGCACACGTTGACTGTAGGATGCGACCCATAGAAATGGAGAAATGCCATAGGATAAACACTATAGTTTTCATTTTCCATATATATCCTTTGGTCTCGTATCTTCTCTACTTCAATACTAATTTCTTCTATTTTTCAAAATGTAGATGTCGTCCACCCTTGTTGAGTTCGAGCGGCCCGATGATACCATGCCCTTTGGAAGGAAGCTAGTGAAGATCACGAAGCACCTGAAGATTGGGCTTCCCACATTCACTGGAACCTTCACCGCCACCCTGCCCGAGGAGACACGTTGGAGGATCGATGCTCATATCCCCGGACGCATCCTCGGAAACCGCACCAAGCCCATTGATTTCCATGTGGATACCGCAACATGGGGCTTGGGCAGGGGTATCGCTGCTCACATTGCTCTCGGACGCATTCGGGAGGTGTATGACGAAGACCTCAAGAGGACCTCCTTCGTGATGTACGGACGCCGCGACACAAATGGAGATGTGGTGCGTACCCTGGAGGACGAGACGATAGCATCCCATATCCAGGACATGGAGGAGCACATTCGTATGATGGAGCTGGAGCTGTCCGACAACATGGTCGTCATCAAGAACCTCATGACCCACAAGGCCGAGCTAGAGGAGGAGCTCCAGGACGCTCGCATCGAGCATGAAGGAGAGTTGGATGCACTGCAGGAGAAGATAGACGACCTGAAGCTTGAGCTCGAGGAGGCTGAGGAGAAGCTGGATGAGGGAGAAAACATCAAGGAGGATCACTCGTATGGTGCCTATGTCAGCCAGGAGAGAGACCAAAATGATGAGCTCGGAGATGACGACACGGAGAGCAATGCAAGGACACCCGATGTTGACATGGTTGACTGGTCCTCATCTGATGAGAGTTAGATTTTATACCACCATGAGGGTTTAGAAATTCGATTTCGTTATCCGATTAGTTTTATTTCATTTGTAAGACCTTGTCAAATCTTGTGACATGGCTTACCTTAGGTTTGATTATTCATGTGAACCTCTTTGTTTGAAATTGAATTGGAGTGATTTGAAGTTTTATTGCTATCATGTGCATATGGGTAGTGTGATTTTTACTCGCTAGGCCTTGTTCTATTCTAACTCCTCATCCACTCTGAAACCCATCAGATGCCTCCAAGACGTGACCCCGGATTCAACTTTCCGCCGGAGCATACGCAATTGATCCAACAACAGAATGCTCTTATGCAGATGCTCATTCAGAACCAGAACCAGAACAACAACAACAACAACAACAACTCACCGCCGCCACCCCCGGTTGACAGTCTTGCCCGTTTTCTGAGGCTGAACCCACCCGTGTTCTCCAGCAGCACGGAGCCGATCGTCGTAGATGACTGGCTCCGCAAGATAGGAAGGGAGCTGGCCACGGCAAGATGCAATGATGCAGAGAAGGTGAAGTTTGCTGCCCACCAGCTGGATGGACCGGCAGCTGCTTGGTGGGAGAACTACACCACCACATACCCCATGGAGAATGTGACTTGGCGTCAGTTCCAGCGGGCGTTCCGCACTGCTCATGTTTCAGATGGAGCCATGAGTCTGAAGAAGGAGTTCCGTAGCTTGCACCAGGGAGGACGCACGGTATCTCAGTATGTTGATGAGTTCAGTAAGTTGGCCCGTTACGCCCCAGAGGACGTGGCCACCGATGCAGCCAAGCAGGAGAAGTTTCTGGAGGGACTGAACAATGAGTTGGGAGTTCAGTTGACTGTGGCAACATTTTCGGACTATCAGGAGCTGGTTGATAAGGCTATCATTCTTGAAGGCAAGCACCAGCATATGGAGAATCGTAAGAGGAAGTATGATCACGGGAAGTATAACTCGGGAGTTCAGCAGAAACCCCGCTACAGCCCGTACTCAGGGAGTTCTGGATCAGGCACTAGCAAGTTTGGAGGGAATCACCATAACCATGGGGGCCACATTCATCATGGAGGTAATGGACACAACCACCATGGTCACAAGCAGGGCAATGGTAATGGAGGAAATGGCAATCAGCAGCATTTCAATTCTTCCACACCGATGAAGAAGGACCTGAGTCACATCACCTGCTTCAAGTGCAAGAAGACAGGTCACTACTCCAATGAGTGCCCTGAGGCGCAGAATGGAAATGGAAATGGCAATGGGAATTCTGGAGGCAAGAAGCCCAATCCTTTCACTAAGGGACTTGTGAATCATGTCAATGTGGAAGAGGTTTATGAGCAGCCTGACGCAGTGATTGGTAAGTTCTTGGTTAATTCATTTCCAGCACTCATTCTTTTTGACACTGGTGCATCGCATTCATTCATATCAAGGGGATTTGTGGATAAACATAAGTTGCCTACCATAGCTCTTAAGGCACCCATTCTAGTGAGTTCCCCAGGAGCCGAGTCTATGGCTAGTCAGGGATGTTTCCAATTGCCTTTGAACATAGGGGGACATGTTTTCCCCACAGATATGATTATACTAGAATCGCAAGAGTTGGATGTAATCCTAGGGATGGATTGGATGTCCAAGTATGAGGGAAACATTGATTGTGCTAGTAGATCGATTTTTCTCACCACCCCGGAGAAGAAGAGGATCAAGTACATATCCAGGCTTAAGCCTAAGAGGACTCAGGTGAACTCTCTTACGGGAGTTGTCCAGGAAGAAGTACTAGTGGTGAAGGATTATCCCGATGTATTTCTGGATGAGTTACCGGGTATGCCGCCAGATCGGGAGATTGAGTTTTTGATTGAGTTGCTGCCAGGCACAGGGCCTATCTCCAAGAGGCCGTATCGAATACCTGCTAATGATTTGGAGGAAGTCAAGAAATAGATTAAGGAGTTACTAGAGAAAGGGTATATTCGCCCGAGTTCATCACCTTGGGGAGCCCCAGTACTTTTAGTGGAGAAGAAGGATGGAACCTTGAGAATGTGTGTGGATTACCGCTCTTTGAATGAGGTGACCATCAAGAACAAGTATCCCCTACCGATGATCAATGACTTGCTTGACCAGCAAGAGGGAGCTAGTGTTTTCTCCAAGATCGATCTTTGATCGGGTTATCACCAGTTGAAGATTCGTGAGAAGGATATACCCAAGACAGCCTTTACCACAAGGTATGGGCTTTATGAGTACACAGTCATGTCCTTTGGTTTGACAAATGCCCCTGCCTATTTTATGAACATGATGAACAAAGTATTCATGGAGTTCCTGGATAAGTTTGTTGTGGTATTCATTGATGACATATTGGTTTACTCCAAGAATGAGGAGGAACACGCTGAACATCTGCGCTTGGTTTTGGAGAAGCTCAGAGAACATCAACTTTATGCCAAGTTCAGCAAGTGTGAGTTTTGGCTGCAGGAAGTCGGATTCCTTGGACATATAGTGTCAGGTGAAGGGATTGCAGTGGACCCTACCAAGGTAGAGTCAGTCATGGAATGGAATGCACCCACCACAGTTGGCGAGATTCGTAGTTTTCTTGGGCTTGCAGGATATTACCGGAGATTTATTAAAAATTTCTCCAAGATTGCCAGGCCCATGAAATCATTGTTGAAAAAGGACACCAAGTTCGTTTGGACTAAAGAGTGTGAAGCCAGCTTTCAAGAGTTGAAGAAGCATTTGGTTACAGCCCCAGTGTTAGTCCTGCCTGACATACACAAGGACTTTCAGGTGTATTGTGATGCTTCACGTTAGGGACTTGGAGGTGTTCTTATGCAAGAGGGGAAGGTTGTAGCTTATGCTTCACAACAGCTTCGACCTCATGAGTTGAACTATGCCATGCATGATTTGGAGTTGGCAGCCGTAGTGCATGCACTCAAGGCATGGAGACACTATCTTATTGGAAATCGTTGTGATGTTTACACGGATCACAAGAGTTTGAAGTATATCTTCACGCAGAAAGAGTTGAATCTCAGGCAAAGGAGATGGTTGGAACTTATAAAGGATTATGACATGAGTCTGCATTATCATCCAGGAAAAGCCAACGTTGTGGCAAATGCCTTGAGCCGTAAGAGTTATGTTAATACCCTTACAGCAGGAGGTTTACCTCAGGAGTTATGTGATGAGCTTAGAGACCTTCAATTGGAAATAGTTCCAAGAGGTTGTGTTGCCGCACTCGAGGTGCATTCCACCTTGTTGGTAAGAATCAGAGAAGCCCAGAAGTTGGACCAAGGTATTGCTGAGATCAAAGAAATGATGAGCAAAGGGAAAGCAGAAGGATTCCGTGAGGATGAACATGGAACCATATGGTTTGAGCAACGGATTTGTGTACCCAATGACCCGGAGATCAGGAAGTTGATTCTTCAGGAGGCTCACGACTCACCATATTCGATACACCCAGGCAATACCAAGATGTATTTGGACTTGAAGGAAAGTTTTTGGTGGGCCGGTATGAAGCGAGAAATTGCCGAGTATGTGGGAATATGTGATGTATGTCAGAGAGTAAAGGCAGAACATCAGAAACCAGCAGGATTACTTCAGCCATTGCCGATACCTGATTGGAAATGGGATAAACTTGGTATGGACCTTATCATGGGGTTACCCAGGAACCGTTCAGGTTATGATTCCATTTGGGTGATAGTGGATCGTTTGACCAAGGTTGCTCACTTCATTCCAGTAAAGACCACCTATACAAGTGCTAAGCTGGCAAGGATATATATGACCAGGATCGTATGTCTGCATGGAGTTCCAAGGAGCATCGTATCGGATAGAGGAACACAGTTTACCTCAAAGTTTTGGAAACAGTTACACGAAACTTTGGGTACCAGGCTAGAGTTTAGTACAGCCTTCCACCCACAGACTGATGGCCGGACAAAGAGAGTTAATCAGATTCTAGAGGACATGTTGAGAGCGTGTGCGCTAGACTATGGGTCTAGTTGGGATGATAACTTACCCCACGCAGAGTTCTCATACAACAACAACTACCAAGCCAGTTTGCAGATGGCACCTTTCGAGGCATTGTATGGAAGGAAATGCAGGACACCTTTGATGTGGGATGGAGTTGGAGATCGCAAGTTGTTTGGACCTGACTTGATCAGGGATTCTGAGGAGAAGGTCAAATTGATTCGTGATAGACTTAAGATAGCCCAGTCAAGGCAAACAAGTTATGCCGATGCTAAACGCAAGGAAATGATCTATGAAGTGGGAGATAGAGCATATCTTCGAGTGTCTCCACTTCGAGGTATTAAAAGATTTGGAGTCAAAGGGAAGTTAGCACCACGATTTGTGGGACCATACAGAGTTCTGGAACGCAGATGAGAGGTTGCATACCAGTTGGAATTACCAGAGGCTTTGTCAGGAGTTCATGATGTGTTTCATGTTTCCCAGCTGAAGAAGTGTCATGCAGAGATGGCAGAGATCCCTTTGAGAGATACAGTGCCACTAGAAGCAATTCAGTGGGAGAGCGATCTGACTTATGAGGAGAAACCTATTAAGATTCTTGAGGCTGCAGAAAGAATCACCCGTACCAAGATCATCAAGTTCTGCAAGGTTCAGTGGAGTCACCACACCGAGGAGCAAGCTACGTGGGAACGAGAGGAAGATCTTAGACAGGACCATCCACACCTTTTTGCTGGCCAACCCAAATCTTGAGGACGAGAATCATCTTAAGGGGGGTAGGTTTGTAACATCCCAATTTTTATTAAATTTGGATGTTAATAGAATCATTCAATGCATATCATATTTCTTTGCATCATGGAGTTTTTTTATATTCAAATAATATCTTTTCCACTCGAGAAAAAAAACAAATGAGAGGGGATAAGATGACTTCCTAAACTATAAAAGAGTGGGAAATTTTATTTTCAATATTATTTGAAGTTTTGGAGTTTATTGGTATTTATTTTATTTGCAAAAAGTGCATTAATTGCATTAGGAAAATATTTTCAAAATGTTTTGTGCTTAAGTTAATGTTCATTAGGCTCTAAATATTGCATAGTTATTTTAGAAATTATTGTGGTGTTTTATTTATTCATTTGAATTATTTAGGGCCACTTTAGTATTCGGTTTAAAAAAACACGCACGCACACCGCACCACCTGGACCGAGGCCACTTCAGCCCAGGGGCGCACCGACGAGCCAGCCCGCGCCCAAGACCCCAGCGCCCGCAGGCCTCGCCTCGCTCGCCCACGCCTCTCTTCCCTTGCTCGCTCTCTCCCACAGCCGCTGCCAGTGGGGCCTGCAACCCTTCGTCCCTAACCTCCCGCTCAACCCGCTGGATAAGCAGGCGCTTGCGCTCCCGCAACGACCGGCGCCATTGCTCTCGGGATAAGCATCATCCACGCGACTCCGCAGCCCCTCCTCGCGCCTATAAATGCCCCCGGCGCCCCTCGTTCAATTCTGCCACTTCACATTGTCCCTCGCTCCTCACAGCCGCCGCACTGCCGCGTTGGATCTCGCCGGAGCTGGAATATCTCGCCGGAGTTTTCTGTCGCCGTAGACTCCCCTACCTTCACTTTGTTTCTGTCAATCTTCGTTACTCGCCGAGGCGCATCTTGTTGAAATGTTTTTGCCGCCTAGGTCTCGCCGGAACCGCCGCCCCGATGACCTGCGCCCTCGCCGGAGCGCCGGAGCCACCGCCCTCTACCTCGCTGTCCCGGGTGCCCCGACCACCACCGACCCCACCACCGGACCGCCCCCTCCGCGCCCGTCCTCCCCGACACCTCCGCCGCCGCCAGGACCCGCCGCCCCGTCAACGCCCGACGCCGGCGCCGCTGTCCTATACGTCGTCATCGTCGAGGTGAGCGAACCGCTCGCTCGTTATTCGTTTAGTTTTTTTTCTCTAGAACGGTTTAGTTTAGTGTTTTTTTATCGGTTCATCCGGTTTAGATTAAACCAATCTCGGTTTTAGTTCTTTTTTTCTAGCCGCGGTAGCTGTTTTACTTAAGTAGCGGTCATTCGCCGTGTACGCTTCCGCAGCGAACGCTGCCAGCCACCCGCAGCCCGCCACGTGGCCAGGGACCTGGTCGCGAATAAAATTTCATAGTCAAGTCCCTGTAAATTTCAGTTTAGCCCCTAAACTTCGAATAGCCACAACTTTTTAATTGTTGATCCAAATTCGATGAAACCAGCGCCTAAATGTTCGTCTCGAATAGCTTTATCCAGAAAGCCAACTTTGAAAACTTTTGGCCAAATTCAAATTTGAACTTTATTCAGATTTGAATTCAAACTTCAAATGGCCATATCTCCTAAATCGTAGCTCCGATTGACATGATTCTTTTTGCACCGTGTCACTGTAGCTAAACCCTATCACCTAGACCTTTCTCAAAATATTTTCACACACTAGATTCTGCCATTTAATATTTTTTACTAGTATGCATAGTATGCACTATACTTCACATCACTTCCTGAACCATAGGCCCATGTTGTTTTACACTTAGAATATTTTTCATGCTAGTGTGATGTTTGTTCATTTGGTTTTTCCGAGGCATTTGCTTTGCATGTTCTTCTTGGTTCTCTGGTTTGTTGCTTATGTTTGTTTATCTTCCTTGCGATAGATTGCCCGGAGTGCGAAGCAGAATATTATCAGTCTTTAGAATTCAACCAGCAGTACCAAGGCAACTTGCATCTTGATCATGTTTCATTACCTATGTTTTTATTATGCACTTAGTTCTTTGCGGTAGGACTGCATGGTAGGAAACTGGTGCCACATGACTTTGCTTTTTCACCCAGTAGTTCATTGAGGTATGTCTGAACCATATAACTTTGTCACCATCGTTTTACTTTATGTTGCTATGCTAAGTAGACGTGGATTGGGAAGTGATCATTGTGAGAGATGAGTGACAATGTAGTAAATAAGACCTAAGTTAAAAAAATGAACTACCTGGGCGGAAACTTGTGGGAATGGTGGCCAAGTATAGTGGGGCACGCATGGGAAATCCATGGTGGTGCACCACTAGTGGACCGTCCGCTCAGGCTCAAAGAGATCAATCGTATTCTCATCTCTAGAAGCTTACGTGTGCAGCCACATGCCAATATGGGCTCTGGCTTAGCTGAGTAGTTATGTGCCCCCTTCCGGGATGGGCTAGCAGATGTAGAATGATGTAGGTGTACCGGCCTATCCTGGGTTAAGGAGGAACATTTTCGAAAGGCTATGTCTCGATCTTCCGATCATGGAGGTGGTCGAGTCTTGTGGGGAAAAGTGCACAACGTCTGCAGAGTTTTCAACCTAATCGATTAGTCGTGTCCCTGGATATGGACAACTTGAGCATCTAGTAGTGGAAATGCCGGGAGATCTCCTCACCTTTAATTAAACAGTTGGGTTTTAAATGAAACTTAGGGACAGATGGAGTTGGATTTGCCAACTCATCCTATGCAAATGTGTAGTAGAATAACAATCCTTTCTAATAGGGAAAAACTAGCTTTATGCAAAAAAAACTAAACTTAGAGCTTTCCACCAGCCAAACTGCATGTAAAAGTAGGTTCATTACACTATGATGTGACTTGCCAGTACATTCAATGTACTGACCTATATGGCTGCAACTTATCACGTTGCAGTTATATCCGATGAGGATTAAGGTGCGATAGGTCGATGTTCTACACTCAACCTTGCTCATGGAGTTGGACTCATTCACTTCTTTGCTTCCGCAGTATTTGCTTATTGGCTTTATGCCCTATTTTGTAATAAATGTATTGCTCCTGGACTATCGATGTAATAAAGAGATGTGTGTTATTTCTGTTATTTCATCGAGTACTGTGTGTGCTAGCAAGTTGATCCAGGGACTAGCACGGTAAGCACAGAGACTTCGACTCTTGCCGAGTCGGGTCGCTACAATCGCCCTAGGAGTTGCAACAAACTATGATCTGATTGGGCTTAAACCCTATCAGAGTGAAATCAAATCCCCACCGATCACCCATCTGGTAGAGGTTGTGGAGGAGCGAGCCGAGAATACGTCTTCCCCCAAGTTAAGAACAAGCTATGTTCGGATTTCTGGGCCCTGCGTATTGGATACCCGTCCATGGTAAGAGACCGTATGTCCTCCGAACATAGAATCAGGCGTCGAGCCTGAAAGTCTCTAGGACCCTCCGGATCCTGCACTAGTGACCTCAGAGATTCTTCAAGATCCAGATCCAATTGCGGGTCAAGGTTCAGATTTTTACCCGCCTACCCACCAGAAAAAATATTCCCCAAGCAATTCACTTCCTCCAGACGTATGCGACCTAATATACATAAGATAGCAGCCTCAGGAAACGGTCCATCACTTCTGGGCCAGGTTCCTCCTTGTTAAAAATAAGATTAAGGACTGGTGCAACGACGATGAGGTTTCGGTCTTCTACCGCAACTATACGGAAGAGGGAATCCTCAATGCCCTCAACCGCTGCTGCATACTACACTTTGCAGATTTGACACACATAGTATAGAAGTAATGCACAATGGAAAGTGCTTGGAAAGCCCAGACTGCCTGATGGGATCCCCCTGCCTTCAAGCAGCCCGTAGGACGGGCGAAATGGATGCACCCTTACGGGCCACCTGACTATTATCTCATTGAAAACAGAACCAAATCCTTCACGGAACATAGAACTGTCCTTGACGAACTACTCGACAAGCCCTGTCAAATACACACTACGCCAAATACCGAACCAACACACAACCTTCGGGTATGTTGGGTGCTCCGGCAAGTAGCTAAGAGCGACGAGGCTATCCTCACCAACATCACCCCAGAGATGCACTCTTCGGAGGACGACGATCTCAATGTCTTTACGGTCTTCGAGACCTTTTCCTCAAATAATCGGCATAAAAGGCCGCTCCGCGACCTCGCCGAAGTCAACCACGTAGCCCTAATAAATTCCTGGAACAATATGGCAATAACTTTTACTGCCGAGGACAAACCAAGGGCCAGATCAGTCCTAGCACCTGCCACCTTGGTCTTAAACCCAATTGTGGATGGCTTCAGGCTCACTAGAGTGCTCATGGACGGCGGCAGCGGACTGAACCTCATCTACGAGGATAAATGCAAATGGACAAAAGTCGCATCAAGCAAAGCGGACCACCTTTCGAGGCATTATCCCCAGTCGAGAAGCGTGAAGCACGGGGAAAATTAAGCCTGATGTGGTGTTCGACACGCTGGAGAACTACAGGTCCGAAGAGTTGCTCTTCCCTGTGGCACCTTTCAATAGCGGATATCACGTCCTTTTGGGGCGAGACACATTCACATGCTTCCAATCTATACCCCATTATGGGAACATGAAGCTCAAAATGCCAGGGCCCCACAGATTTATCACAATCACCAATGAGCCGGATATAGCACTCCGCACCGAAAAAATGGCATCTTTGGCCCTCGAGGCACTATCTGAGGCCCTCGAGGCCGAAGAGTTAACCACTTTGCGTTCTATAGTGGACAAAGACGATGTAATCCTCGATAAGAGGCCCAATTCCACTTCTTACAAACCAGCAGACGAAGTAGTTAAATTTCAAGTGCACCCGACGGATCCCAACAAGACAACCTCCATCGGAGCCCAGTTGGATCCGATGATCGACGTCGCCTTGCGAGCGTTCCTGCGCGAGAATTGGGACATCCTCGCCTGGCACCCTTCGGATATGTCTGGACGAACACAACCTCAACATAATAAAGGGGTTCAAACCAGTCAAGCAAATGTTGCGACAATTTTCCAAACCTAAATGACAAACTATGGGGGAGGAGCTAGCCAAGCTACTTGAAGTCGGGTTCATCAGAGAGATCAAACACCTGGACTGGCTGGCAAATCTGGTCATGGTGCCAAAGAAGGATAAATCCTGGTGCCTCTGTGTCGATGTTAAGGATCTCAATAAGGATTGCCCTAAGGACCCCTTCCCATTACCCCGCATTGACCAAATAATTGACGTGACCGCAGGACATGACTCACTATGTTTCCTCGACGCGTACTCCGGATGCCATCAAATCAAGATGAAGGAGTCCGACCATCCTGCAACAACATTCATTACCCCCTACGGGCCTTTCTGCTTCAACACTATGCCTTTCGGGCTCAAAAACGCTGGTGCCACTTACCAACGCATTATTCAAATATGTTTAGAAAAGCAAATCGGCAAGACAGTGGAGGCATACGTCGGTTGTCATCAATACTAAACATGTCAAACCATTGGTGGACGATCTGCGAATCACATTCGACAACCTCCGAACATATGACATACGGCTCAATCCGGCAAAATGTGTCTTCAGCGTTCCAGCCACAAAACTACTCAGGTTCATCGTTTCCAATAGAGGAATTTAAGCGAGCCCGGCGAAAATGCGAGCCTTGTCACAATTGGCAACACCAACAGACTTAAAGCAAGTCCAAAAACTAGCCGGGTGCGTGGCAGCCTTGAGCTGCTTTATCTCCAGATTAGGGGAGAAGGTGCTACCGCTTTATCAACTCCTCCGACACACTGACCACTTCGAGTGGACGGACGCGGCTACAGCCGGATTGGAAGAAATAATAACTTTGTTAGCAAGCAACCGAGTCCTTGCCGCACCATGTGTTGGGGAACCTATGTTGCTCTACATATCTGCGACTCATCAGGTAGTAAGGTGGTGCTTGTCGTTGAACAACAGGAGGAGGGACATAAATTCCCACTCCAGAAACCGGTGTACTATGTATCGGCGGTTCTAACACCGTGCAAATCCCGACAAACACATTATCTTCATGGCATCCCGAAAGTTGCGGCACTACTTTCAAGAGTGTTCGATCACGGTGGCTTCCGAAGTACCACTCAA
Organism: Triticum urartu; assembly: GCF_003073215.2. Classification (NCBI taxonomy): domain Eukaryota; kingdom Viridiplantae; phylum Streptophyta; class Magnoliopsida; order Poales; family Poaceae; genus Triticum; species Triticum urartu. The sequence goes on along the minus strand of NC_053025.1, from coordinate 293,978,511 downwards.
TGACATCATAAACAATCAGGAAACCACCGACCGCATCGCCAAATGGGCCATTGAGCTCTTACCATTTGAAATAACATGCAAGCCACGCTGAACTATTATATCCCCGATGTTGGCAAACTTTGTCGCCGAATGGACAGAAGCCGAACTCCCCAAGGAGAACAACACATACTCCATCTTTGCAATGTACTTCGACGGCTCTAAAACGTTAGCCGGATTGGGGGCTGGTGTGATCCTAACATCCCCCACAGGCGACACACTCCATTACGTATTACAAATCATGTATACGGACTCCAACAATGCGGCTGAATATGAGGCACTATTGCATGGTCTCCGAATGGCCATTTCCATTGACATACAACGCCTCGAGGTGCATGGGGATTTGAACCTTGCGATATCCCAAATAAATAGAGATTTTGATGCAAAAGATCCAAAAATGGTGGCATACCGCAACGCCATACTCAAAATATCAGCTCGGTTTGAGGGGCTCGAGTTTCATCATGTCGCCCGAGAAAAATAATCAGGCAGCGGAGATCCTTGCTCAAATGGGCACTCAACGTCACCCCGTCCCACCTAACACCTTTGTGGAAAGGCTCTTCAAGCCATCTGTGGTATGGCAGGACAAGAGCCGCAATACTAGTACGGAGCCAATCACACCCCCGGTTGCCGAACACAAGTCTGATATCATCGGGGGCTCGGACACCGAAATGAGACCATCCGCCCATTTAATCATTGTTGTCATCGCTCCATGGATCAAACCCTTCCTAGCGTACCTTAATAGGCGGGAGCTCCCTGATGACCAGAATGAGGCCCGTCGCATAGTCCGATCCTCGAAAGACTACAAAGTTCATGAAGGAGAACTCTACAAGGAAAGTACTACTAGCGTTCTTCAAAGATGTACATCCGAAGAGGAGGGACGGAAGCACTTGGCCGAAATACATGCTGGCCTCAGTGGCCATCACGCCGCAGCCCAGGCCCTCGTAAGTAAGGCCTTCCGTACAGGTTTCTTTTGGGCCACGGTCCGAGCAGATGCACAAGCACTTGTACAACGCTGTATCGAATGCCAGCAATTTGCCAATCAAAGTCAGATGCCGCCCACCTCCCTAAAAACAATTCCTATTACCTGGTCTTTTGTGGTCTGGGGGATAGATATGGTCGGACCCCTTAAAGGGGGAAGCCATAAGAAGAAATATCTGCTGGTCATGGTGAATAAATTCGCTAAGTGGATAGAGGCCAAACCAGTAAAAACAGCTGAAGCCGGGCTGGTGATCGACTTTATATCTAGTGTCGTACACCTCTATGGTGTCCAACACAAAATTATCACTGATAATGGCTCTAACTTCACAGTCGATGAGGTAAAAAATTGGTGTGCTAATCTGGTCATTAAGCTCGACTACGCCTCAGTATATCACCCTCAAACAAACGGTCAGGTTGAACAGGCTAATGGTCTGATAATGAGTGGCATCAAACCCAGACTAGTGCGATCCCTAGGGGAGTCGGATAAACATTGGGTCGAGGAACTCGATTCCATACTCTGGGGGCTACGGACCATGCCTAATCGGACGACCGGATACACACCTTTCTTCATGGTGTACGACGCAGAGGTTGTCTTGCCCTACGACATTATTCATGACTCACCTCGAGTGTGCATGTATGAAGAGAGAGAAGCCGATCTCGATCGGCAAGACGACCCGGATGGCCTGGAGGAGGAGCACGATGTTGCAAAATCCTGTTCCGCATTCTATCAACAACAGATTCGGCGATACCAAAGCAGAGGAGTGCGGGCAAAGACTTATAACGTTAGTGAGCTTGTTTTACGCCTCCTGGAGAAGAAAAAGGACAAGCCCAAACCAAAATGGGAAGGTCCCTTCATTATAGATGAAGTTCTCACTGGAGGAGCCTACCGTCTTCTCCATGCATCGGATAATAGCTTAGAGCCGAACCCGTGGAACGCTGCTCGGCTCCGAAGGTTCTACGCATAAGTTCGGCCATACTTCTTTTCGTTCTCTTTTTCCTTTCTTCTCTTCATCTGTTTTTCATTTTCTCGTTTTTGTATGATTTCCATGATATGTTCGGATAAGCCGAACACTTGAGGGGTACACATCCTTAAATGTACACACCCCACCATGACTGGGGCTTTTGTAAGTAGAAGCTTATCATCATCCCGAGCCTAGAGCTCACAATATATGTGTCGTTTGTTGAAATGCATCCTTTTTGCCATTATATGCACCTCTATGACTTAAGTTTTTGCCAAGCTGGGTTGCCTTGCTCCTGTGCTTATGCCCTATGTTCCTGATTGTTCGGCTAGGGCATAAAGGCAACACCTCTGCGATTGTTACAACTGGGTTATCTGGACATGTACCTCAGACGGGTGATGCCAAAAGCTAGCGTTCTTAAGGGAATAATTGGTCAAGAATCAAACGACAGATTGTTGCAGTTTTGCTACTACTTTAAAACACTGCGAGACAGTTTTTCCATATTACGGATCGCACACTCCAGCACGTGTACGCATAGTATGCCGACCCAAGTAAAGGAACCCTTAGCGGAACTATTTTCCTTGGAAGATGTTTCTTACATATGTAATATAACATACATTCCGAACTCTAATTTTGTCTGTTCGAGCACAATGACTGGGTTGCTTGGTTTCTGGATATAATACATACTTCTTTTATTTCAAAAAAAAGTATCTGGAAACACTCCACCAGTTTTTGTTTGGAGGACAAAACCAAAGGCCTGTGATGACAAAATTTTCACATGTTCAGATAAAAGGTACATGTTGACTAATACAAACACCTATTCCTTATCTACTCCATCTATAAGACTGTCTAACTTACAGTCCTCCTGCGAGTACTTCGCAACTATCATTACTTGGTCATAAACCAACTTCACTGGAATTTCTTTCCCATATGGTCCCTCTGGTCCTACTCGGGCCATTTGATTAGGGTCCAGTTTAGTGAAGCGTGTCGTCACCATAGCCATAAATCCTTCACCATACTTTTCATGGCTTTTCAGGCCCAAGCATGTACCATGGACAGTTCCTTCAGCACGTCGCCTTGAAATCTGGATACTTCTTCCTCCGGTCGACCAGTCAATAGGCATGCGGCAACAGAGTCATGACATTTTGAATTAAGGGATTGCACATAAGCACCTAGGATGGTTCTAAATAAAAGAGGAAGACATACCAAACATGCCACCTTTCAGCTTCTCATCTTCCTTCTCAGCGGCCGATAACTGAGCCTTTAAGCTCTCTATCTCTTTGGACAGTTTGTCTTTTCCCCTGTCATGTTTATTCTTCCCGGACACACTCGTTGTGCCCTTTTTCATTTCCGCCTGCTCAGCGGTGACAACATTCAACTGTGTCTGATTTTCTTCTAGCTCCTGGGACAGCGCGGTATTTTTCTCTTTGAGAACCTGCGGGTGATACCGATCCTTAAATCAGTTTAACTCACCGCTTCAAGTCTCGGGGGCTACTGGCACATTACTATCAAAAATTGCATAAACTTTTACCTGTATGTCCTTGGAAGGCTGTGAGGTCTACGTAGCACTCCCGGTCCCTTTTTGCTTTGAACGACAGCCTTTCATAGGGGCCTCCCTTGAGGGAATATGGTCCCTAGAGCGCCGACCCTATTAAAATCTGGATTAGTACAAGAGATAGAAATACAGATAAAGATTTCCTCTTAAGGACCCTTCGAGTATTCACAATGCAGAAGGGATAGAGGTGGGGGTAGTCGGCGGTAATCGCCAGGATCTTTATCATGGTTATGATCCTCTAGCTGGGGAGCGGGACAGTGGACCTCCTCGGTCATCTTCCTTCATGACTATTGGCGGCAACAAAGGGAAAATTTAATTAGTGTCTGCAAAGCCAAAAAATAAATATAGACGATCGAAATCTTACCCATACAACGGGGGTGTACATGGAATAACCCTCCCGATAGTTTAACAGGAGAAACTCTTCCTTCTCGCCCTTATACAGATCAGCCAAGATTGAGACCAGTTCGATTGAAGTATTCAGACCATTCCGTCTATAGCGGGATGCGTCATCTTCTCCTTTGTAACACAATAAAGGGGGTTACTCTGGATTGAAGAGGCTGGACACACCTCTTTATTGCAATGGCCATAACCTCAACTATCGAGAGTTTGGTATGGGCTAACAGCCTGACCTTGTTGACCAATCTCTTTATCTGCGCACTGTCCTCTTCCTTGGGGCTTCGGGGATGCCAGTTGAGTCGCTTCTTTAAAGGAACACTGTAAAATTCAGGGAGGTCACTCCGAACTGGATCCGGTAGCGGAACGTCGTCCATATAGAACAATTCCAAAGACCACTGCTGGTATACCTCTTTAGGTGTTCCTACGAGGTATCTGGATCCGGCTATGCGCCATACTTCAGAACCGCCCACTTAAAATATGGAACCTCACCAGTGATGGGGAACAAGGCAAAAGAACTTCCTCCATAATTCAAAATGGGCCTCGATGCCTAAGAATAGCTCGTAGAGGGCAACGAAACCTGAGATGTGCAAAACTGAACCTAGGGTGAGGTTGTGTAGTTGGATGCCGTAAAATTCCAATAACCCCCTGAGTAAGGGATGGATTGGAAATCCCAGGCCCCGTAATAGGAATGGGACAAAGCACACCCTCTCCTCCTTATTGGGGTTGGGGAAGTTCTCAGGAACCGTGTCATTGTCGATTGAATATAGTCCCGCTCGAGCGGAGACTAGATCCGCAGAGCAGAGGTAACCCTCCGTCTGTACTCGGCTTAGCTGAAGATGAGGCATGGAGCAACTCTGCCAATCACCCTCTTGAGGGCCATGGGGCGCGAGGAGGAGCCTGGGGCACCAGTCATGCTGGAAAGCTATGTTCGTGGCTAAACTCGACGGTTTCCCTTTTTGCGTGATGTGAGATGGCACTAGGAGATCTACATATCCTTATATAGATGTCGTCTGAGCATGGAGAGGGGCTTATTTGCAAAAAATCATGGACATTCATATTCGCCTGTCATGCGGAAATTGAAGTGTCGACATGGGGAATCGTAAAAGACAGAAACGTTGAGGTTATCACTGGATTGTCGTTGGTTTGAAATATAATGAAGAACCCGCCTTGCAAAGTCGAAGACATGAGCCGGATACTACGTCATATTGGAGGCAAGTTTGGGGGCTACTGAGGGAGTCCTGGATTATGGGGTCCTCGGGTGTCAGGGCCGTTTAGCATGGGTCGGACTGATGGGCCGTGATAGAAGGCTTTCCCCCATATCTAGATGGGACTCTCCTTTGTGTGGGTGGCAAGTTTGGCGTCAGGATGTATGATTTCCTTTCTGTGTAAACTGACTCTGTACAACCCTAGGCCCCTCCGGTATCTATATAAACTGGAGGGTTTAGTCCGTAGAGGCTATCAGAATTCATATAGGCTAGACATCTAGGGTTTAGCCATTACGATCTCGAGGTAGATCAACTCTTATAACCCTAATACTCATCAAAGTCAATCAAGATTGAAGTACGGTTTTACCTCTATCGAGAGGGCTCGAACCAGGGTAAACATCGTGTCCCCTTTGTCTCCTGTTACCTTCGATCCTCAGATGCACAGTTCGGGACCCCGTACCCGAGATCGGCTGGTTTTGACACCGACACCTATGCCAAGAAGAGGAAGAACGCGGGCGCCTACACCAAGACGAACAAGATGTCGAGGCACAACGTCAATAACAACAACAGTGAGAAGGTCAAGCACTTGAGGTGCAGCGTGCACTCCATGACTCAAGAGAGGATTTATCAATCACGAGTGCATCGTCAAGTTCCTCAAGCTCCTCCACAGGCTCAACAAGAACCTCAAGTTCACAAAGAACAAGAAGACAATGGAAATCTTCCACGAAAAGAGCAACATGAGGTTGACAATCCTCCATGACAAGGGTGTCATCATCCCCGACCCAAACACAACGAAGAGCAACGCTATGGCAAGCTAAAGTTCACCATGCCCAAGTTTTCCGGAAGCAATGATCCCGAAGAGTACCTTTCATGGGCATTGAAGGTTGACAAAATCTTCCGCTTGCACAACTATGAGGAAGAGAAGAAGATCGCTATGGCATCCTTTGAGCTCCAAGATTATGTCCTCATTTGGTGGGAACAAGTCATTGAGCGACGAGAGGCAAGAGGTGAACCACCCACAACTTGGGCGCAAATGAAGGATGTCATGAGAGCACGTTTCCTGCCAACCTACTACAACCACAACCTCTTCAAGAAACTCCGACTTCTCAAACAAGGAACCAAGAGCGTTGAAGAGTACTACAAGGAAATGGAGATTTGCCGTGATACGAGCCAATATCATGGAAGATGATGAGAAACTATGGCACGTTTCTTGAATGGACTCAATCATCCTATCAAGAAGATCACCGACTTCCAACCTTACTCGATCCTCATCGAGCTAGTGCACCAAGCTACCAAGGCAGAACGTCAAGTGCAAGATGACTTCCACCATGCCAAGTTCTCATCCAAGTCCTATGGCTTCTCCAACAACCAAGCTTCAATAACTCCAACACCTTCTACCTCAGCCAAGCCATCTACAAGCAACGGCGATAAGTCAAGTTACAAGAAAACTTCGACAACCTCAAGTCCTCCTACTACAAGCAACTTCAAGCCGAGAGCTTCATCATCATCTACCCCAATCGATGGGACCATCAAGACAAGTTCATTGACGTGTTTCACATGCGGCTGCTGAGGCCACAAGTATTTCAAGTGTACCAACAAACGCACCATGATCTTCATCGACGATGGTACATATTACTCCATGAGTGAAGGAGAAATGGAAGCCCTTGAGCAAGTGGCCATGTACCAGCAAGTGAACGAGGATGAAGATGATCAAGTCCTTTGTGACGAAGATTCGTGCGCTGCCCTTGTTGTCTCCAAGGTCTTGACTCTTCAACATCAACAAGATGAAGACCAAAGATGCCATATCTTACACACAAAGGCCGACATCAATGCAAGGTCTGTGAAGGTCACCATTGATGGAGGTAGTTGTCATAATTTGGGATGTGAAGGACTATGCGCCAAGCTCCAATTGGTCAAGTTGAAGCACCTGCATCCCTACAAAGTTCAATGCCTAAGCGACTCCGGCACTATCCAAGTCGAGCATATGGTACAAGTTTCCTTCAAGATCGGAGCTTTAAAAGACACTTTGGAGTGTGATGTCATTCCGATGTCCGTTTGCCACCTCCTTCTTGGACAACCATGGCAATTTGACTAAAGCGACATCCACAACGGGCGTACAAACCACTATAGCTTCAAGATGAAGGGAAAGGAGTATGTACTACGACCCATGTCTCCAAGCCAAGTGATCACCGACAAGCAAGCCACCCATCATGGAGAGAATAGTGAGAGAGCGAACCACCAAAAAGAGAGTGGGCGCCACAAGCCCAAATTGAGTGACTCCACGATGAGCGACAAGAAAAATCTAGTCCTGTTTGCCACCAAAAGTGAGATGAGAGAAGTGTGTGAGAACCCATCTAGTGTCATGCACTATGTCCTTCTGTGCAAGGACGAGGCACCAAAAGCTAACAACTCTCACAATCTACCTTCAGGGTTATCTTCTCTATTACAGGAATTCCAAGACGTTTTCCCCGACGAACTACCTCCGAGTCTACCTCCACTACGAGGCAAAGAACACCGAATCGACCTCATCCCGGGAGTACCCCTTCCTAACAAGGCTCCCTACCACGGAAACCCCGAGGAAACTAAGGAGATCCAATGGCAATTACAACAACTCATCGATAATGACCACGTTCGAGAAAGTTTGAGCCCTTGTGCCGTCCCGGTAATCCTTGTCCGCAAGAATGATGGTTCATATCGTATGTGTTCTGATTGTTGTCCTATCAATGCTATTACCGTGCGTTATCGTTACCCCATTCCACGCCTAGATGATATGCTAGATGAACTTAGTGGAGCCACCATTTTCTCTAAAATTGATCTTAAAAGTGGCTACTATCAAATACGCATACAAGAAGGTGATGAATGGAAAACCGCATTTAAGACCAAATTTGGCTTATATGAATGGCTTGTTATGCCAATGGGCTTATCCGAAGCACCCGGTACTTTCATGCGAGTCATGCATTTTGTTCTTCGACCCTATCTTGGTGTATTTGTTGTGGTCTATTTTGAAAATATTCTTGTGTTTAGCAAATCTCTCAAAGATCATGTCACCCATCTTAGAACCTTGTTGCAAACCCTTAGGAAAGAGCGCATTTATGCTAATATGGACACATGCCTTTTTGGTGTTGATAAGCTTGTTTTCTTTGGTTTTGTTATGTCTCCTAAGGGTGTTCATGTTGATGAATCTAAGATCAATGCTATTAAAACATGGCCCCAACCAACCAACTTGCAACAAGTGCGTAGCTTCCTTGGTTTAGCCAGTTTGTACCATAGATTCATTATGGATTTTAGCACCATTGCATCTCCTTTACATGCTTTGAGTAAGAAGAATGCACCTTTTGTTTGGGGACCATCTCAAGATAGCGCATTTAATGAGCTTAAGAATTTGCTTACTCATGCTCCCGTGCTTGCATTACCTGATGTTGACTAACCCTTTGAAATTCATTACGATGCTAGTAGTAATGGCATAGGAGGTGTGCTAACGCAAGAGACACGCCCCATAGCTTACTTTAGTGAAAAACTTTCCAGAGCGCAACTCACTTACCCCATCTATGACAAAGAGCTATATGCTTTAGTGCGAGTTTTGCATGAATGGGAACATTATCTTCGCCCTCATGAATTTGTCATCCATACTGACCATGAAATTCTTAAATACCTTAAGGGTCAAACTAAGTTGAACAACCGTCATGCTAAATGGAATGAGCTTATTAAATCATTTCCTTATATCATTAAATACATCAAAGGTAAGGAAAAGGTTGTGGTGAATGCTCTTTCCCGTATATGCATGCTTGTCACCAAACTTGAATTGAATGGAATTGGCTTTGAGCACATAAAAGACTTGTATGCGCATGATCCTACTTTTGCTACTCCTTATGCCATATGTTTTACGCATACATCTTGGAACGCTATTACATCAAAGATGATTATCTTATGAGAGCTAACAAACTATGCATTCCCGAGTCTTCTCTTCGTTTGTTACTTTTGCAAGAATCTCATGGAGGAGGACTAATGGGACACTTTGGATGCGACAAGAAATTTGATACGCTTTCCAAGAACTATTTTCGGCCCAAGATGTTCCGCGAGGTCTCACGCTTTACCAACCGGTGCTCTACATGTTGCAAAGCTAAGTCTAAAGATCAATCTCATGGCATTTATATACCACTTCCTATTCCATCTCACCCATGGGAGGATATTTGTATGGACTTTGTGCTTGGATTGCCTAGAACTAGAATGGCAAAGATTCCGTGTTTGTTGTTGTGGACTGATTCTCTAAGATGGCACATGTCATACCATGCAACAAGATAGATGATGCTTCACATGTTGCAAATCTTTTTTGTAGGGAAATCGTGTGCCTACATGGAGTGCCAAAGACGATTGTCTCGGACCGCGACGTCAAGTTCTTGAGTTACTTTTGGAAGACCTTATGCGCCAAGCTCGGAATCAAGCTCTTGTTCTCTTTGGCATACCATCCTCAAACCGACGGCCAAACGGAGGTCACGAACCGGACACTCTCCAATCTACTTCGCCTGTTGATCAAGAAGAACATCAAGGAGTGGGAGGAGTGCCTACCAATAACCGAGTACACATACAACAGCGCAAGAAATTCGACTACCGGCAAGTCCCCCTTCGAGGTCGTCTACAGTTTCATCCCGTTGTCACCATTGGATATTCTTCTTCTACCACTACAAGAGCGCATCAACATGGACGCGAGTGCCCGAGTCAACTACCTCAAGAAGATGCAATGCACACCATTGAGCGCCAAGTGCAATGACTCGCAACCAAGCTCAACATCAACAAGCACCCCATGGTATTCAATATTGCAGATCTTGTGTGGCTAAACCTTCGCAAAGACCGCTTCCCCAATGAACGCAAGTCCAAACTTCTACCACGAGCGAATGGACCCTTCATGGTTCTTGAACGCTACAACAACAACGCCTATAAGATCTACATGCCTTGAGACAAGTACTGCGTGAGCGACATCTTCAACGTGAAAGATCTCTCTCCCTACCATGGTGATGAAGATTTCGATCCGAGGTCGGATCTTTCCCAAGGGAGGGGAGATGATAAGGAGCATCCTATGGTGAACTGGGCCGGCCCGGTCCGATCGGTCCTAACCTTTTTTTAAACATTTTTTTCCTGAGACACGAAAAACAAAGAAAAAATATTATTAAAAATCCCAGAAAAATTCACATAGTCCCTTCTAATTAAATGGGCTTAGGTGAACATTTTTCTGGGCCTAAATGCCTAAAATAAAAATAAATTTTTTTGTACTAAAATAAGTAAACTTGCAAATAAAAATCATATAAAATATATTTTTATTCAAAAACAAATTTACAATATTTCTTTGTTGTTTTTGAAGAAGTCATATTATCTTCTCTCATTTTTTTATTTATTTGAAATTATTGGAAAATATTTGTAGATTCAAAAATGGATTTTTGAGAAAACCTCCAACTCTCTCAATTGATCCTTGAGTTTCTTAAGGCTTCTAGGATCAAAATAAAATTCACATAAAACAAATTCCAAAATGCACAAATGATGAATGCATATGAATGATCTAAATAACATCCAAATTGAAAATTGGGAGGTTACACTACTTCGACAACAAGCTCGACAAATGTAAGATCCCAAATTTTCAATTTGGAATGTTATACATAGATCATTCATACATATCATATTTTATTGCATTTCGTTTCTCGATCCTCGAAAACCTAAGCATCTCAAGGACCGTCAGAGAGAGTTGGGGATTTCTTTGTTTCCATATTTGAATTCTATCAAATATTGAAACGAGGATTTTTGTTTTAATTATTTTTCTCTCCGAAAATATTTCATATTGAAATATATGAAAGGAGATAATATGACTTCTCCAAAATAATTGAAATATTGGAGGAAAAATATTAAAATCAAATATTTGATTTTATTCGGATTTTACTGCTATTTTATTCGCATTAGAAAAATTGCACGTTTTTCAAAATTGCATTTTAGGTCCAAGAAAATGTTCATCTCGTTCTAAATATTTTATTTAGACGGTGAAAATTTGTTTTGCCATTTTTAGATTTTTATTTTATTTTCTAGGATTTATTTAAGTTTCGGCGAAATTATTTAAAAAAACTCAGCACCCGACTGGGCCGAAGCCCAGCCGAGCCGGCCCAACCGCCTCGCGCTTCGTCTTCGACCTGGAGACCGTGAGCGCCGCCGCCGCTAGCCGAGTCCAGCCGGGACTCCTCCCCGCACCGCCTTGCCCCTCCCCCAAGCACCCCCTCCTTAAATACACCGCCCCCGCACCCCACCCGCCACCCAACCCGAGCCGCCCCGCCACCTAGACCGCGCTGCCTCCGCCGCTTGCAGCAGCCGCTGCTGCCTAGTGCCGCTGCCCCGCGCCGCCCCAAGCCGCCCCACCGCCTAGACCGCGCCGCCGCCCGCTGCCGCAGCCCCGCTTCACCGGAGCCGCCCCGCCTCGCCGGAGGTATAAGCCGCTGTTCGTTTTTTTAAAACTGGTTCGGTTTTTTTAGAAAACCCTAGGTTCATTTTTAGAAGGAGCTGAACCTTAGGCAGAGGAGATGGTAGGAGCTTATAAAGGATTATGACATGAAGCTTCACTATCATCCAGGCAAGGCCAATGTCGTAGCAGACGCTTTGAGTCGAAAGAGTTATGCCAACACCCTAGTAAGCACGGGATTGCCAAAGGAGTTAGCATAGGATCTCGAGGGAACTTCTATTGGAGATTATTCCTAGAGGTTTGGTTGCAACAATGGAGGTTCAGTCTACATTGTTAGGAAAGATTCGAGAAGCTCAGAAGGATGACAAAGAGATTGCCGAGATAAAAGAGAGAATGAGCGAAGCAAAGGCCAAAGGTTTTCGTGAGGATGAGCAAGACACCTTATGGTTTGAAGACCGTGTTTATGTGCCCAATAACACAGAGATCAGGAAGTTAATACTTCAGGAGGCTCATGACTCACCATACTCGATACACCCCGGAAACACCAAGATGTATTTGGATTTGAAGGAACGTTTCTGGTGGACTGGTATGAAGAAGGATATTGCCAAGTATGTAGCCGTATGTGATGCATGTTAGAGAGTGAAGGCTGAGCATCAAAAGCCAGCAGGATTGTTACAGCCTATGCCGATACCCGAATGGAAGTGGGATAAACTTGGCATGGATTTCATCACCGGATTGCCCAGGACCAAATCAGGATATGATTCTATATGGGTAGTAGTGGATCGCTTGACCAAAGTAGCTCACTTTATCCCAGTGAAAACCACCTATACAAGTGCAAAGTTGGCCAAGATATATATATATATATATATATATATATATATATATATATATATATATATATATATATATATATGACCAGGAGTGTATGTCTGCATGGAGTTCCGAGGACAATCGTATCAGATAGAGGAACACAGTTCACTTCAAAGTTTTGGCATCAGCTACACCAAACTTTGGGGACAAGGTTGGAGTTCAGTATAGCATTCGACCCGCAGACAAATGGACAGACCGAGAGAGTCAACCAGATTCTGGAGGATATGTTGAGGGCCTGTGCGCTAGACTATGGATCTAGTTGGGATGACAATTTACCCTACGCGGAGTTCTCATACAACAATAGCTACCAAGCCAGTTTGAAGATGGCATCGTTCGAAGCCTTGTATGGACGAAGGTGCAGAACACCGTTGATGTGGGATGAAGTCAGAGACCGACAGTTGTTTGGACCAGATTTGATTAAGGAGTCTGAGGAGAAAGTTAAGCTGATCCGAGATAGACTGAAGGTAGCTCAGTCCAGGCAAGAGTTATGCAGATTCGAAACGCAAAGAGGTAACCTATGAAATTGGAGATATAGCAAATCTGCGAGTATCACCCTTGCGAGGAGTGAAACGTTTCGGAGTTAAGGGAAAATTAGCCCCGAGATTTGTAGGACAGTACCGTATTTTGGAACGTATGGGAGAAGTTGCCTGCAAGTTGGAGTTACCTGAAGGACTGTCAGGAGTTCATGATGTATTTCATGTTTCACAGCTGAAGAAGTGTCATGCTGAGATGGCCGATATACCATTAAGAGATACCGTACCCTTGGAGGCGGTTCAGTTGGACCGTTATTTCACCTATGAGGAAAAGCCAGTCAGGATTCTTGAATTTTCTAGCCGAGTCACCCACATCAAGGTTATCAAGTTTTGCAAAGTTCAGTGGAGCCACCATACCGAGGTTGAAGCCACCTGGGAACGCGAGGATGATTGAGGGAGTCCTGGATTAGGGGGTATTCGGACAGCCGGATTATATCCTTTGGCCGGACTGACGGACTATGAAGATACAAGATTGAAGACTTCGTCCCGTGTCCGGATGGGACTCTACTTGGCGTGGAAGGCAAGCTAGGCAATACGGATGTGTATATCTCCTCCTTTGTAACCGACCTTGTGTGACCCTAGCCCCCTCCGGTGTCTATATAAACCGGAGTGTTTTAGTCCGTAGGACAACATACAATCATACCATAGGCTAGCTTCTAGGGTTTAGCCTCTCCGATCTCGTGGTAGATCAACTCTTGTACTACTCATATTATCAAGAATAAATCAAGCAGGACATAGGGTTTTACCTCCATCAAGAGGGCCCGAACCTAGGTAAAACATCGTGTCCCCTGCCTCCTGTTACCATCCGCCTTAGACGCACAGTTCGGGACCCCCTACCCGAGATCCGCCGGTTTTGACACCGACATTGGTGCTTTCATTGAGAGTTCCACTATGCCGTCGCCGTAAGGAAGGATGCCTCGTCTCGTTGTTAAAAACAACAACACTGCCGGAGGAGCCCTGGCTGTCGGCCAAACTCTCCGGCTTGGTAGTTTTGTCATGACCGCCAGTTCGGCCGCTGCATCGACGATGACTTCTCGGGTCATCAAAAACAGCCTCCACGTCGGCTCGGAATTCGCCAAGCAGATGGATCCAATAGAGCTCTCTTCCCTAAATGAGCTCTTAGATCGTATCGCCGCCTTGGGAGTCGCTACAGACCATGATCGGATTGGGCTTAAACTTGATCAGAGGAAGATTAATTCTCCACCGGTCACCCATCATATTGCGGTGGTGGAGGAACAATGCGACGATTTTTCCTCTACCCTGAGGACTAACTATGTCCGGATTCCTGAGCTCTTCGAGCCGGATACCCATTTACGGGAGGACGTCACCCAAGCCCTGAACCTAGAATCAGGCAGCAGGCTAGACTTATTGGGCAACACTCCGGAACCTGAACTTCCGAGATTGGAAACTCCTCGGCCCCTGGTTCTCAGATCGGGTAGGGGTTCGGACTCAAATCCACCCACCCACCCAGACATAAATGATTTTTCCCACATCAAGCAAGAGCCCCATGAAACAGTACATCATTATTGGGCCAGATTCCTCCTTGTGATGAACAAGGTTAAGGACTGTCGCGAGGAAGACGCAGTCTCATTTTTCTGCAATAATTGCACGGACAAGGGAGTCCTTAACGCCTTAACTCGCCGTGACATATCACGCTTCGCTGACTTGGCGTCCATAGTACGAAAGTACTGTGCGATGGAAAGCACCTAGAAAGCCGAAACGAAATTTTGGGATAATCTGGCTTGGAATATACACCCAGTCCGAAGTAAAAGGGTGCACTATCATAGGACACCCGAGTTAGTTACAAAGAAACAAAAACCCTCTACAGGGCATGGAACCGTATTGGAGGGATGGCTTAATGGACCCTGCAAAATTCATAGTACATCGGATACCATACCAACACACAGCCTTAGAGCATGTTGGATACTCCGGAAGGTGGCCAAAAGTGGTGAGGATCTTCTCATGCCAAATGCCACATAGCACCATCCCGTGGATAACAATACGGTATTAACAGTCTTTGAAACCTTCGCATCAAATAATAGGCGCAAGCGAACACTCCGCAGCCTCGCCGAAATCTGCCACGTGGCAGCAATAAATCCATGGAGTGACACGACTATTACCTTCAATGCCAGTGACGAACCTAAATTCCGAACAGCCCGAGCACTAGCTGCACTGGTCCTCAATCCAATTGTGGACGGCTTTTGACTCACCAAAGTACTCATGGACGGCGGCAGTGGATTGAACCTCATCTATGAGGAAACTCTTCAAAAAATGGAAATAGACTGGAACCACATTGAGCAAAGCAGCACAACCTTCAGAGGAATCATCCCCAGTCGGGAAGCACGCTGTGCTGGGAAAATCACACTACATGTGGTATTCGGCACGCCGGAGAACTATAGGTCCAAAGAAATTACATTCCAAGTGGCCTCGTTCAGTAGTGGATACCACGCCCTTTTAGGACGGGAGGCGTTCACGATCTTCCAAGCCATACCCCATTATGGGTACATGAAGCTCAAAATGCCCGGGCCCAACGGAATCATCACTCTCGCTAGTGATCCGGACACAGAACTCCGCGCCGAAAACAAAACAGCCGCATTGGCCCTCGAGGCATTATCCGAAGCCCTTTCGGCCGAGGAATTAACTGCGCTACGCTCCACAGTGGATAGGGACGACGTGATACTTGACAAGAGATCCAAGTACACCTCTTTTAAACCAACAGATGAAATAGTCAAATTCCAAGTCCACCCAACGGACCCCACAAAACAGCCTCCATCGGGGCACAGTTAAACGTCGCCGTGGACGCCGCACTACGAGAAGTTCCTGCGTGAGAATTGGGACATATTCGCCTGGCACCCCTCAGACATGCCAGGAATCCCACGCAGGCTGGCTGAGAACAGCCTCAATATCCTAAAGGGATTCAAGCCGGTCAAGCAGGCTCTTCGGTGTTTCTCTGAACCTAAGAGATAAGCTATGGGAGAGGAACTAGCCAAGTTATTGGAGGCCGGATTCATTTGAGAAATAAAACACCCGGACTGGCTAGCAAATCTGGTGATGGTACCAAAGAAGGACACATCCTGGCACCTATGTGTCGACTTCAAGGACCTCAACAAGGCCTGCCCAAAGGATCCCTTCCCCCTCCCCCGCATCGATCAAATTATTGATGCTACCGCAGGACACGAGTCATTGTGTTTCCTCGACGCGTACTCCGGCTACGACCAAATCAAGATGGTGGAGTCCGACCGAGCCACAACGACATTTATCACACCATACGGCCCCTTCTGTTTCAACCCAATGCCTTTTGGGCTCAAAAACGCCGGCGCAACATATCAGCGCATGATTCAGACATGTCTGGAGAAACAGATCGGCAAAACAGTAGAGGCATACGTAGATGATGTGGTCATCAAAACCAAACACATCGACTCTCTAATAGACGTGAAACACATCATGAACTCCTGACAGTCCTTCGGGTGACTCCAACTTGTTGGCCACTTCTCCCATACGCTCCAAAACTCGGTATGGTCCTACAAATCTCGGGGCTAACTTTCCCTTAACTCCAATTTGTTTAACTCCTCGCAGAGGGGGCACACGAAGACATGCTCTGTCTCCAATTTCATAGACTACCTCCTTGCGTTTTTTAGTCTGCATAACTCTTCTGCCTGGACTGAGCTACCTTTAGTCTATCTCGAATCAACTTAACATTCTCTTCTGACTCCTTGATCACATTTGTTCCAAACAACTGACGGTCTCCAACTTCATCCCACATACTCTTGGGGTATCACACATATCGAGACAAAACTCGTATTCATTTTGTCCGAAATCGACTCAGTGGAGTATCCTTATCTTTTCCAGGGGTCAAGGGTTCTTACAAGGTACTACCACCCTTAAAATGCACAAATCTTCCATAGACCATATTTCTCATATCCTTAGAAATGGTCAAAATCCTTCTTCATAGAGTAACAACTCATAAAATCCATATCAGTACCAACAATGCTAACTTTATTCACTCTCAATTGATTACAATCTCTTGCTTTTCCATTACATGTCTCAACTCAACACCTCAATATAAAAGAAAATGTTCTCACTTCTACTACTCCATTTCTTTTGTTGCAAACTCAACTATCTAGCACAAGTTTCCTTCTCCTTGGGGCATTCTCTGGCAAAGTTCCCTGCTCCATTACAACTAAAACATATTACTTCTGACAAGTATCGAGGTTTCCTTTTTGGGCAACTGTTGAGGTAGTGCCCTGACTCCTTGCACCTGTAACAGGTGATATGACTCAGGTCCCTCCTGGGCTCCAATCGATTTCTCTTCCTGGACTTTTCCATTCCAATCAAGGCTTCTATTTCCTGTGGGTCATATTCTACTTCCTCTGTCGGGAATTCTACTAGATCCCCATTCAAACAATTCTGGGAGATGTGTCCTTCTTCTCCACTTGAATAGTAAGACTTAGTGCAGGGTTTACTCGGGTCTTCTTTAGGTGTGTCCTCCATCTCTTCCTTCATCACAGCTTCTTCTAAAATTTCCATGAGGGCTCCTTTCATTACTTCTTTCTTCTGCTGGATGGTTCGTTGTACCATGGGGTAAATGTGACACTGAGCAGGATAGTGGGTAGTCCCTTCACACAAGAAACAAGTAATCTGCCTAGTTGGGCATTCTTCAACTAGGTGACTTCCTTCACAATTAGGGCATTCATCCTTGTGTTCTTTATGGGTGTTTCCTATTTCTCCACAAATCTTGCATGCACAAGGTTTCTTCATATCCTTTCCATAAGGCTTCAACTTCTGGGACACAAGCCGAGACTTTGATAGAGTCAACTTAAATTCTTTCCAAGTGGTTACTGCTTGCCATCCATTGATGGTTTGGTACATCCTCCACCAAGTAGCAGCACCTCTTTCAAAGTACTCAAGGGCATGCTGGGTCATATCATTTTCAACTATAGGGTTATTCTTCATGTGATCCTCCATGTTCTGAATCCATTGGTTGGTCTCCAATTGACTCATCGGTCCAGAAAATATAAGCTCATCTCCAATCATCCTCTATTGGGTCCATGGGTTTGGGATGAGATAAGAGAGATAGAGAGGGATACACAAAATGAAAATAGCAGTTTTTGAAAAGACAGATTTTATTGTGGCTGCCGAAAAACATCAAACAAATGACAACTCACAACCGTCGCATCTAACGTAGGCATATAACAGGGGTTTGGTCTTCTAAAGGTCAATAAATCTTCAGAGTCGCCAAACTCTTCAAGTCTTGTTCATGTCTCCAATGGATTCTTCGGATCATGCTTGTCCTTCTCAAGTCCTTTTTGCCAGCTCATCTGTGTTGACGCGAAGTCTCTCGTGACATCCTTTAATATTCTGGAGTTGCATTCCAAACTTCTAGGTTTCATCAAACTTGACCTGAACCATGATCCTGCTGTCCTTCAGTTCTTAACGAATCTCCGGTATCACGAGGTTTTGCTCCTCCAGCTTGGCTACTTCAGCTTCTAGGTCCTGTGTTCTTCACGAAATGCTTCCTTTCAAATACGGCTTCTTGTAGCCCCATCTTAACTTCTTGATGTAATACTCCAGATCCTGGTGATACACCAGTTAAGGTTAAAACTTTGTCTTGCTGATAGGTGCTCCATCATCCTTCTACCATCCAATCCTTCCGAAGAAATGTCTGCTTAACTCAGCCCGGTGACAAATAGCATAAGCGGGCGATGACATCATGGATAACCGTGTTTCTGCTCTTGTCGTTTCCATGAGCTATCATTCCATAGTTGATATCTCCCGCCTTAGGGTTTTCAAAACTTCGAGTTCTCATGCTCCTTGTTTCACTCTTTCTCCGATACACCTTGATCCCGGTATTGACAGCTTCAATAGTCTGCCAAGTTCCATAAGGGGTGCCTTCCTAGGTCATACAAATCTGGAAAATTCTACACGGCCTTCAAATTCTCCTAGTTTTCAGAGTCTTCACCCATTGTAGTTTCCATTATTATAATGCACGGTAAAATCCTCTTCATCCCCAAATGATCTTACTTGTCCGATATCTTGTACTTCTTGGAGTGGTCTAGTCAGTCGAATATTCATGGTCAAAAGGGAAAAGGGGTATGGTCTCACTAAAAGGGAATATTTGAATAAGCTCAGAAGAGAAGAGAGGTAAAAGATCTTTTTGAAAAGTAAAGTTTTAGAGAAAAATCTTTCCTATGGGCTTGCCAGTTTCTAGGGTCACGTCCTACAGTAAAAATGTGCTCTGATACCATCTTGTAGCGACCCGACCCGAATGGATCAAGTCTCTGTGCTTAAGTGTCATCCCTGGATCGGTATGCTGACACACACAGTACTTGAGGATTTATAACAGAGGTAAATCACATGTAAAAGTAACATAAATACTATTACCTCAATCCAAATAGCGGAAGTAACAACAAGGTTGTGGATTCCCATCAACACCAATGGCAAAGTTGAGTGTAGAAACCATAACCCTAACGTATCACTTACTCGTCGTAAGATTCCTGCAACATGAGACGTTGCAGCCACAAGGGTCAGTACATTGAATGTACTGGCAAATTCACACCATAGAGAATGATGAACAATGGCTATCACTACATGCATATATGGCTGGTGGAAAAGCTCTATGGTTATAAGGTTTTTGCGAAAAGCCAATTTTTCCCTACTTCAAAGGAATAAATTTTATTTAACTATCATGGTGGTTGTTGAACATTGAGAATGGTTGACAGCATTCTCAATCCCAATTAAGTAACATCATTAAACCCAACAAAATTAATTTAAAATAACATGATGAGATTCACATGATAATCCAAGTACTAGATACTCAAGACGTCCATAACCGGGGACACGGCTAATCATGATTAGTTTATACACTCTGCAGAGGTTTGCGCACTTTTCCCCACAAGACTCGATCTCCTCCGTTGGGATTCTCGCACTACATGGTGCTTGAGAAACGGATGACCGGGACATAGTCTTTCAGAAGCGCTAGCACCTTACGATTGGGTAGACCGTTACACCTACTTTCCCCTACATCTGCTAGTCTACCACTGTAAGAGTTCGCACAACTTAATCAACTATGCTAGAGCCCATAGTAGCTTGTGTCTGCACACGGAAGTTTCTAGTATGAATAATCTCATGATCCCTTTGAGCCTGGGTGGCGGTCCATAAAGAAAAAAAGGCAATCGCTGGAATACCCAGGTGCCTAAACAGGCAATCGCTGGAATACCCAGGTTCGCTGGAATACCCAGGTGCCTCAATCCACCCAGATGTGTGTTAAAGTTGCCACCTTAAGTAAACCATTAATTAACAATCTCACATCTATCATGAATACTCTCAAACCCAATCCACGTCTACGAGCATAGCATAGCAGTATAAGCATATCGTAATAGTAACTCCCAAGGTTTGAATGCAGGGCAATAGGTTCCTACCTCATCAACTACTTCCCAACCCACAATTTATTCGTGCATAAAAACTGGGTATTAAAAGAATATGATCAAAGTGTGAACTTGCCTGCAATGTTGATGAAGATGATTCGCACTCAAAACTCTTGATAGTTCTACTCGTCACACTCCGGTCAATCTATCGTAAGCAAGCAATAGTAACCACACATAAGCAATCACTCAAAGATCGGAGAGAACAAAGAAAACAATTCGGAAAACATCAAAACCAAGCAAATAAATCTTGCAACATAAAACAATTTCTAACAGTACCAAAATTAAGTGAATTTGGCCTTATCAGAAAGTTTAGGTCAAGAGCTTCGATTTGCAAAAAGAATCAACTAAATCAGAGTTATGAAACTCAAGTTATGTTCAAAAGAAGTTTGAATATGAATCTGAACAAAATTCGAAATTTGAAAATTTAAAAAAGTTGATGTGACAGGTTCACTGGATAGGTGAAAACAAGACAAAGCTATAGGCGCTGGTTTCATCTAATTTGGATAAACGAGTGGAAAGTTATGGCTATTTGAAAAATCAGGGCCAAGCTGTTTTACGAAAGAAAAATAGTTACGGTTAAGGTCTAACGTATAAATGCGTAGACTAATTGATAATCTAATTATTCTATCGTATTAGTCTAAAAATAATAAACTACGGAAGTATAAGAAGAAGAAAAAACAAAGAAAGATACCTTTATAAGGCAGAGAAAAGACGACTTTGAAGAGAAGAGACAATTTCCAGAAATCGCGCCGGAGAGGAGAAATATATTTTTCTTAAATGAATCTAGTCAAACCAAAATATTGATTTAACCCGAATCGGATGATTTTTGGAGGCTCTATGGATCTATATTTATTGGTGGAAAAGAGGTTTAGAGGTCAAAGGCTAGGCAATGTGGGACTAAACGTTGATGAAAAGAAAAGAAACAGAGAAGAAAAGAGGCGAGGCGGCTCGCATGGGCCTAAAGGCCTTCGGCCGGCCGCGTGCACGCTCCGGCTGCATTTTTTTTTTACAAAATTCAGCCTAAGAAAAAAAATAAAAAAATGAAAAGGTTGGCTGGGCCTGGCCCAGATAGGATAAAGAAAAAAACATGGGGCGCCCGCTGGTACTATGATGCGCACGTGGGCGGCAGTTAGTTTCAGGCGCGCGCGCAGTTTTTATTATTTGTTTTTTTACACAAAAAGTGATAAACTGAAAACAAAAATAAAACTAAAACTTTATATAGGCATATTATATACCAAAATTTTCAGAAAAAGATTTTCTACGAGGTGAACATTTTCCTAGAATTAGATAAAATACACATAAATACAGATAATTCAAAGAGTGCTATTGGTCTAATAAAATCCAACAAAAATCAATATAAAAATATCAAAATTAATTCAAATTTATTTCTCTCCAATTTTCTGATGTAGGGAATCATGTTACCCTATTTTCCGTATATTTTATTTTTGGAGAAAAATAATTTGAATAAAACCCAAATAACTCCAAATTGAAAATAATTTCAAAAGGATTTCAAATTTTTGATCCTTTTAAACTCCCAACTCATATTTCATATAATTTGAAGAAGTCATTTTATCTTCTCTCATGAAAATCATTGAGTTGCTTGAAGTTTCTGATTTAAAAATATTTCCAAATGAAATTCAAATATTTTCAAAACCCTTTCATTTATTTAAATGGAGTCATGTCATCTTCTCTCGAGTGTTTTGTATTTGAAAAGAATTTGAATTCATGGAGATAAAAATGCAAAAGGTGAAAGTTTGGGAAAGTCCTTTTATTCCCTCTCATCTAACTTTCAAAAAGTTTTGAATTTCACTCAATCAATCACACATCAATCAATCAAACAATCAATCAATCAATCTATTTATTATAACATTCCAAAATTTAGAATTTTCGGATATTACAAAAAGAAAGGTGTAGCAAGTATATCCTCCGTCTTCTTGACGCCAAAGTGTCCCATTAATCCTCCTCCATGCGCCTCCTGCAACAACAAAAGACGAATGGAGCTAGCTTGAATGCATAGCTTGTTAGCACAAAACACAAATCCATCATTAAGAACAAACTTGTTCCAAGTTCTGCCTTCCTTACAATTCTGCTATACATCTTTAAATTCATCATCATGCACATTATTGCTCTTTGATAGTCTCCAAACCAAATATTTTAAAGTCAAATTGTGAAAGCATAGTATAACGACGAGACAATGCATCAGCAATAACATTTTCTTTACCCTTCTTGTGTTTAATGACATAAGGGAAAGTCTCAATGAATTCAACCCATTTAGCATGTCTACTGTTCAGTTTTGCTTGACTTTTAATGTGTTTCAATGATTCATGATCAGAATGTATAACAAATTCCTTGGGCCGTAAATAATGTTGCCATGTTTCTAAGGTCCGAACAAGAGCATATAATTCTTTATCATAAGTAGAATAGTTCAGACTAGGCCCACTCAATTTTTCAGAGAAGTATGTAACAGGTTTGCCATCTTGTAATAACACACCTCCTAATCCAATTCCACTAGCATCACATTCAAGCTCAAAAGTCCTATTAAAATCAGGAAGTTCGAGTAATGGAGCATGTGTCAACTTATCTTTCAATACCGTGAAGGCTTCTTCCTGTGCGGTACCGCAAACAAAAGGCACATCCTTCTTTGTAAGCTCGTTGAGAGGTGCAGCAATGGTGCTGAAATCTCTCACAAAACGCCTATAGAAACCAGCGAGGCCAAGGAAACTCCTCACTTGTGTGACCGTTTTGGGCTGCGGCCAACTCTCAATAGCTTCAATCTTGGCTTTATCAACTTCAATTCCCTGTGGAGTAACAACATAGCCAAGAAAAGATACTCGGTCAGTGCAAAAGGTGCACTTTCCAATGTTACCAAACAAACGTGCATCACGTAGAGCAATAAAAACAGCGCGTAAATATTCCAAATGTTCCTCCAAAGATTTTCTAATAATCAATATGTCATCGAAGTAAACTACCACAAATCGTCCAATGAAAGCACGTAAAACTTCGTTCATTAACCTCATGAAAGTACTAGGTGCATTAGTTAACCCAAAAGGCATGACTAACCACTCATATAATCCAAACTTAGTTTTAAATGCTATTTTCCATTCATCTCCCAATTTCATACGAATTTGATGGTATCCACTACGCAAATCAACTTTGGAGAATATTGTAGAGCCACTCAATTCATCAAGCATATCATCTAGCCTAGGAATAGGATGACGATAACGAATAGTAATATTATTAATGCCTTTACAATCAACGCACATACGCGACGTACCATCCTTTTTCGGCACTAAAATGATAGGAATAGCACAAGGACTAAGGGATTCGCGTATATAACCTTTGTCGAGCAGTTCTTGTACTTGACGCATAATCTCCATTGTCTCCTCTGGATTGGTACGGTATGGTGCACGGTTGGGTAATGATGCACCAGGAATTAAGTCAATTTGATGCCCAATCCCTCGAATAGGTGGTAAACCCGGTGGCACGTCTTGTGGAAAGACGTCAGTGAACTCCTGCAAAATGTTAGTGACAGCAGGAGGCAAAGAGGAAGGTACGTCCTCGAATGAAAATAATGCCTCTTTGCACACAAAAGCATAGCAAATAGATTTGCTAAAATCTAAATCATCAATATCAGATTTGGTGGCAAGTAAACATGCACTTTTCAATTTAATTTCAGAAGCAACACTAGATGGTTTATTATTAGGCTGCATTTGTTGCTCAAATTCTTTTACCACAATCTGATTTTCACTTTTATTTTTCTCCTGTTTTGCTTTATTAGCTCTATTAATATCATCTTTCAAAATAGAATCAGGAGTCATAGGAAGCGAAGTAATATTTTTATCCTTATGAACAAGAGTATACTAATTGTTTCTACCATGGTGTACAGAATTTTTATCAAATTGCCATGGTCGACCAAGTAATAACGAACATGCTTGCATTGGTACCACATCACAATCAACATAATCAGCATATGTAGAGATACTAAAATGCACATGAACAGTACGTGTTACCTTAACCTTGCCACTGTTGTTGAACCATTGGATGTAGTAAGGATGTGGATGTGGTCTTGTGGTGAGAGATAGCTTCTCCACCATCTCCATGCTAGCCAAGTTATTGCAGCTCCCTCCATCTATGATGACACGAACAGAACGTTCCTTCACAACTCCCTTTCTATGGAACAAATTATGCCTCTGATTTTGCTCAGCTTGTGT
Organism: Triticum urartu; assembly: GCF_003073215.2. Taxonomy (NCBI): domain Eukaryota; kingdom Viridiplantae; phylum Streptophyta; class Magnoliopsida; order Poales; family Poaceae; genus Triticum; species Triticum urartu. The sequence continues at coordinate 293,953,911 of NC_053025.1, read as the reverse complement.
AACCTGCACACTCAAAACACGTTGAGCAACTAAACATTCATACCTGTCAGCATCTTCAGCAGCCATGTATTGCGTCTCATGATCAGAATCATCTCCACCGTGTTCTTCACGTGTAATAAGAGCCAAAGTCTCCTCATCATAGTCACTGGCGGACTCATACCCACCATCCTCAGTAGCAATCATCACACGCTGAGATTTGCATTCTCTCGCAAAATGTCCTCTTCCCTTACAACGATGACAAATAATATCAGTTGTGTGCCCTGTTGATGCCATGGAAGAACAAGAGCTCTGCGCAGGTCCAGTAGGTGTGCTCTTGGCAGAGAGTGGTGGTTGTGCCTGCTTTCTTGTATCACGGCTGGAGGTGGCACCTGATGGAGGTGCTGGTGGAGTGGAAGTAGAGGATGCACGTGGTGTCCATGATGAAGATCGACCTGCAGAAAAGTTAGTTCGCGCCAATGCCTGTCGATCCTGCACTTCACGTTCAGCTTTACAAGCAAGATGGAATAAATGAGTGATATTAGTATACTCCTTATACTCTAGAATGGTCTGAATCTCTCTATTTAATCCACCCATAAAACGTGCAAGCATAGCTTCATTCTCCTCAACAATACCACATCTGATCATGCCAGTTTGTAATTCCTGATAATATTCTTGTACAGAATTTTTTCCTTGTCTTAAACGCTACAATTTTTGAAGTAATTCACGTTGATAATATGGTGGAACCCAACGAGTATGCATAGTAGTTTTCAAAGCAGCCCAACTAGCTGGAATAGGATATAATCTACAATGTTCAGACCACCAAACACATGCAAAGCTAGTGAAAGCACAAACAGCAGCAGGAACACGTCTCTCCTCAGGATATTGTAAACATGTAAATCGTTGTTCAGTTTCTAACTCCCAAGTAAGATATATATCAGGAACATATCAACCCTCAAATGGTGAAATATTCAATTTTAGTTTAGGAAGATGGTCATGTACCTCAGGTGGTGGTGCAGCCCTACCGTTGCGATGATATGCATGAGGATGACCTGGTGGTGGTGGTGCTGGTGGTTGCACGTAGTTCTGATTTTGGTCAACCTCATCCTCGTAATGGTCATCCACATCTGCAGTAGCAGCAGGAGTGGCAGAAGCATCAACAGCGGCACCAGAATTTCGCCCAGGGTCAATGGGAACGTGCTGTGCTCGTCCCACTTGATTTGGAAAGCGACGTTGTTGTTGTTGGAGAGGTGCGTTAGGGGCAGCCAGTGGTGGTGGTGGAAGACGCGCGAGCAATTCATTAAACTTGTTATCGAGCTTTGTTTTGAACGTCTTCTCCATGCCATCTATCTTCTACATGGCCTCTTCAAATCTGTTTAGCACATCTTGCACCTGTCCACTCATCATTTGCTGAAATTTATCATGCAACTCCTTATTCGTCATGTTCTCCCAGTCAGTCTTGTCGGCTTGTGATCCTGCCATGGTTAGCAGCAATAGAAACACACAAGAATATGATCCTACAGACTACTAACAAGAGGTGGTGGTGGATGTCACAAATCCGTCAAGCAAATCTCAAATTCTTACCAGTTCTTACCCAGCAGCAGGCGGTGATCAGCAACCGTCATAGTCAAAACTCTCAAAGCTTGGATAGAGCGATTAACAGGGAGAGAAACGCATGACGTAGATGTATGTGGAGCTGGGCAGGCTTATAATATGGTAGTAAAAAGGGTCAGCAATAATCAATTCAGAGATGCAATATTGAATAAACACTCAACGACCGTACTGTGCTGGTCCAAGGCTAGACCGTACTAGAGACGCGAGCCTAGAACACGAACAAAATCACGGCGCGGCACATAAACAAGGGAGGAGCACTCTCTGAATTTTTTTCCCTTTTTTCACTTTTTTTTGCACTTTTTTTTCCTCTCTTTTTTCTGCAACAATTTTTTTCGAAAAAGTCTACAAATGGTCTAAAAACTGCCTAGCCAGAATTTTCCAGACTTAGGTTTTTTTTGAGTTTGGAACTATTTTTCTACTTCGGGTTGCACGGAATCTCGGGAGTCCTACTCTGTCATGACTCGGAGTATGGTGTGATCTGGAACTCAAAAACAAAGCAACAAATACTGGACTTGGACTAGGACTGGTGGCGGAGATGAATCTGGTGGAACTCGGGCTGGTGGTATATCTGGACTCGGATTGGTGGTAGTATATGGCGATGGTATATCTGGACTCGGATTGGTGGTAGTATATGGAGATGGTATATGTGGACTCGGATTGGTGGTTGTATATGGCAGCGGCGATGTATATGGTGGGGTGGTGGTATATGGTAATGATGATGACGATGGTGCGGCGGCGTGACAACCTGTGAACAGAACTCGAAACTCTAAGGGACTAGACGCTAAGACCAGCAACTCGACACGGCGATGCAACCGCAAATTCAACAAAGCAAAACTCTAAAAAGACTATGAAAAGGCTCAGATTGGTTCGGATATGATGACCTAACCCTTTTTTTTGTTTTTTCGTGGACTATAGGTATGAAGAACAGACTCGACCTAAACTACGATAAACTGTAAAATCCCAATGAGCAACCTAGAAATCTGATACCACTTGATAGAGGCAAAGGTGTCCCGATGTTTCGATGAGATGGTGTCTATCGTTTTCTGTGGGAGTCGACCTTGACGATCTGACTACGAACGTGCGAGACGTCGCGCCTTAGCAATCGCTAAACCAACTTCCGAGGGTTATTGACCACGCCGGAGCACGATCAACCTGACCACGAGGGTCTGTTTCCTGCGAGCAAACGAAGAACAACCAAGAAACTGAGATTGCAATCTGGATATTACGAATATAAGATGAAAGCTTTATTGATCAAGGTGGGGTTCTGTGACGTCTTGGTCTGGTCGTTGGACACAAATGAAGTACACGAAGTTGCAGCTATGGCGAACTTTTAATCTAAACAAAATCCAAAGTCTAAACGATGCCCTAAGGGCTGTATATATGGAGGAGAGAGGGGGAATTTCGTGGCCCTTGGTGGAGGGGTCCGAAACCAACCCTAACTCTTGTTTCCCCACACATACGGGCTCTAAAAACAGCCTATACTTAAGTACTTCGAAAATACATGGGCCTGGCCCAATAATAAGGTGACGCAGCACCTAGAATAGCCTCTGGACGAAATTTATGAAGTGGCATCTTGTATATTTCGTCCCATGCTTCATGCACTCATTATGGTGGCTTCAGAGTCCTAGAATCACCACTTCTAACTCCGTTCTTGTTCCCCTTGCACATGCCATCATCTCCATGCTTGAACTTGCTCCAAGGTTCATCTTTCTTGTCCAAGCTAGGCCCTTCATTTGTAAGCAAAACAAATGTATCCAACTTAGGCAGCATCATATTCTCATGAACATTAGAATCGTTACTAAGAAACGAAAGTACCTGATAATTCAATTGGCGTGCGCGAGCTCTAGTAATTGGTCCAGTATGTATAGCTGCAGGGGCTGTGGGTGTAACAATGGTATTGATGTCCTCATCACCTCGGCCATGTGGTTCAGATAAGTCTTGGTATACCGCGTCTTCACCATGGCCCAGGCTTCCCTGGCACCATGACGGCAGGCCGATATCTTCCATAATCGGAAGCGCCGCCGTGCTCCTTTGAGCTTCTCCGCAAGCTCTCCAATGCCTTCTGGTAGGGAGACGGCTGGCCACAACGCCTGGGCAACACCTTGCATCACCTGCCGAACTTGTTCATGCAGTTGTGAGAGCTCGGATAGAAGATCACCCGCAGACCTAGGCATCTCCTGTTGGAAATATGCCCTAGAGGCAATAATAAAAGGATTATTATTATATTTCCTTGTTCATGATAATTGTCTTTTATTCATGCTATAATTGTGTTATCCGGAAATCGTAATACATGTGTGAATACATAGACACCAACATGTCCCTAGTAAGCCTCTAGTTGACTAGCTCGTTGATCAACAGATAGTCATGGTTTCCTGACTATGGACATTGGATGTCATTGATAACGAGATCACATCATTAGGAGAATGATGTGATGGACAAGACCCAATCCTAAACATAGCACAAGATCATATAGTTCGTTTGCTAGAGTTTTTCCAATGTCAAGTATCTTTTCCTTAGACCATGAGATCATGTAACTCCCGGATACCGTAGGAGTGCTTTGGGTGTACCAAACGTCACAACATAACTGGGTGACTATAAAGGTATACTACGGGTATCTCCGAAAGTGTCTGTTGGGTTGACACGGATCAAGACTGGGATTTGTCACTCCGTATGACAGAGAGGTATATCTGGGCCCACTCGGTAATGCATCATCATAATGAGCTCAAAGTGACCAAGTGTCTGGTCACGGGATCATGCATTACGGTACAAGTAAAGTGACTTGCCGGTAACGAGATTGAACGAGGTATTGGGATACCGACGATCGAATCTCGGGCAAGTAACGTACCGATTGACAAAGGGAATTGTATACGGGGTTGCTTGAATCCTCGACATCGTGGTTCATCCGATGAGATCATCGAGGAGCATGTGGGAGCCAACATGGGTATCCAGATCCCGCTGTTGGTTATTGACCGGAGAGCCATCTCAGTCATGTCTACATGTCTCCCGAACCCGTAGGGTCTACACACTTAAGGTTCGGTGACGCTAGGGTTGTAGAGATATGAATATGCAGTAACCCGAAAGTTGTTCGGAGTCCCGGATGAGATCCTGGACGTCAGGAGGAGTTCCGGAATGGTCCGGAGGTGAAGAATTATATATAGGAAGTGCAGTTTCGGCCATCGGGAGAGTTTCGGGGGTCACCGGTATTGTACCGGGACCACCGGAAGGGTCCCAGGGGGTCCACCGGGTGGGGCCACCCATCCCGGAGGGCCCCATGGGCTAAGTGGGGAGGGGAACCAGCCCATAGTGGGCTGGTGCGCCCCCCTTGGCCCACCCCATGCGCCTAGGGTTGGGAACCCTAGGGTGGGGGGGCGCCCCACCTGGCTTGGGGGGCACTCCACCCCTTGGCCGCCCCCCCCTAGGAGATCCCATCTCCTAGGGCCGGCGCACCCCCTAGGGGGCCTATATAAAAGGGGGGAGGGAGGGGCAGCCGCACCCCTTGACTCTTGGCGCCTCCCTCTCCCCTGCTACACCTCTCCCTCTCGTAGAAGAACGGCGAAGCCCTGCTGCGGTGACTGCTGCATCCACCACCACGCCGTCGTGCTGCTGGATCTTCATCAACCTCTCCTTCCCCCTTGCTGGATCAAGAAGGAGGAGACGTCACGCTGACTATACGTGTGTTGAACACGGAGGTGCCGTCCGTTCGGCGCTAGGATCTCCGGTGATTTGGATCACGTCGAGTATGACTCCCTCATCCCCGTTCTTTGAACGCTTCCGCGCATGATCTACAAAGGTATGTAGATGCAATCCGATCACTCGTTGCTAGATGAACTCATAGATGAATCTTGGTGAAACCGTAGGAAAATTTTGTTTTCTGCAACGTTCCCCAATAGTGGCATCATGAGCCAGGTTTATGCGTAGTTCTCTTTGCACGAGTAGAACACAATTTGTTGTGGGCGTAGATGTTGTCAACTTTCTTGCCACTACTAGTCTTATTTTTCTTCAGCGGTATTGTGGGATGAAGCGGCCCGGACCTACCTTACACGTACGCTTACATGAGACCGGTTCCACCGACTGACATGCACTAGTTGCATAAGGTGGCTGGCGGGTGTCTGTCTCTCCCACTTTAGTTGGAGCGGATTCGATGAAAAGGGTCCTTATAAAGGGTAAATAGAAGTTGAAAAATCACGTTGTGGCTTTCACGTAGGTAAGAAAACGTTCTTGCTAGAACCCTATTGCAGCCATGTAAAACTTGCAACAACAATTAGAGGACGTCTAACTTGTTTTTGCAGCAAGTGATTTATGATGTGATATGGCCAAAGTTGTGATGAATGATGAATGATATATATGTGATGTATGAGATGTTCATGCTATTGTAATAGGAATCACGACTTGCATGTCGATGAGTATGACAACCGGCAGGAGCCATAGGAGTTGTCTTTATTTTTTGTATGACCTGCGTGTCATTGAGAAACGCCATGTAAATTACTTTACTTTATTGCTAAACGTGTTAGCCATAGTAGTAGAAGTAATAGTTGGCGAGCAACTTCATGGAGACACGATGATGGAGATCATGATGATGGAGATCATGGTGTCATGCCGGTGACAAGATGATCATGGAGCCCCAAGATGGAGATCAAAGGAGCTATGTGATATTGGCCATATCATGTCACTATTATTTGATTGCATGTGATGTTTATCATGTTTTTGCATCTTGTTTACTTAGAACGACGGTAGTAAATAAGATGATCCCTCATAATAATTTCAAGAAAGTGTTCCCCCTAACTGTGCACCGTTGCGACAGTTTGTTGTTTCGAAGCACCACGTGATGATCGGGTGTGATAGATTCCAACGTTCACATACAACGGGTGTAAGACAGATTTACACATGCAAACACTTAGGTTGACTTGACGAGCCTAGCATGTACAGACATGGCCTCGGAACACAGAAGACCGAAAGGTCGAGCATGAGTCGTATAGAAGATACGATCAACATGAAGATGTTCACCGATGTTGACTAGTCCGTCTCACGTGATGATCGGACAGGGCCTAGTTAACTCGGATCATGTTATACTTAGATGACTGGAGGGATGTCTATCTGAGTGGGAGTTCATTATATAATTTGATTAGATGAACTTAATTATCATGAACTTAGTCTAAAATCTTTACAATATGTCTTGTCGATCAAATGGCCAACGTTGTCCTCAACTTCAACGCGTTCGTAGAGAAAACCAAGCTGTAAGATGATGGCAGCAACTATACGGACTGGGTCCGGAACCTGAGGATCATCCTCATAGCTGCCAAGAAAGATTATGTCCTAGAAGCACCGCTAGGTGACGCACCCGTCCCACAGAACCAAGACGTTATGAACGCTTGGCAGACACGTGCTGATGACTACTCCCTCGTTCAGTGCGGCATGCTTTACAGCTTAGAACTGGGGCTCGAAAAGCATTTTGAGAGACACGGAGCATATGAGATGTTCGAAGAGCTGAAAATGGTTTTTCAAGCTCATGCCCGGGTCGAGAGATATGAAGTCTCCGACAAGTTCTTCAGCTGTAAGATGGAGGAAAATAGTTCTGTCAGTGAGCACATACTCACTATGTCTGGATTACATAACCGCTTAACTCAGCTGGGAGTTAATCTCCCGGATGACGCGGTCATTGACAGAATCCTTCAGTTGCTTCCACCAAGCTACAAGAGCTTTGTGATGAACTTCAATATGCAGGGGATGGAAAAGACCATTCCTGAAGTATTTGCAATGCTGAAATCAGCAGAGGTAGAAGTCAAAAAGGAACATCAAGTGTTGATGGTGAATAAAACCACTAAGTTCAAGAAAGGCAAGGGTAAGAAGAACTTCAAGAAGGACGGCAAGGGAGTTGCCACGCCCGGTAAGCAAGCTGCCGGGAAGAAGCCAAAGAATGGACCCAAGCCCGAGACTGAGTGTTTTTATTGCAAGGGAAGTGGTCACTGGAAGCGGAACTGCCCCAAATACTTAGCGGACAAGAAGGCTGGCAAAACGAAAGGTATATGTGATATACATGTAATTGATGTGTACCTTACCAGTACTCGTAGTAGCTCCTGGGTATTTGATACCGGTGCAGTTGCTCACATTTGTAACTCAAAGCAGGAGCTGCGGAATAAATGGAGATTGGCGAAGGACGAGGTGACGATGCGCGTTGGGAATGGTTCCAAGGTCGATGTGATCGCCGTCGGCACGCTACCTCTACATTTACCTACGGGATTAGTTTTGAACCTCAATAATTGTTATTTAGTGCCAAGTTTGAGCATGAACATTGTATCAGGATCTCGTTTAATACGAGATGGCTACTCATTTAAATCCGAGAATAATGGTTGTTCTATTTATATGAGAGATATGTTTTATGGTCATGCTCCGATGGTGAATGGTTTATTCTTAATGAATCTCGAGCGTAATGCTACACATATTCATAGTGTGAATACCAAAAGATGTAAGGTTGATAACGATAGTCCCACATACTTGTGGCATTGCCGCCTTGGTCACATAGGTGTCAAACGCATGAAGAAGCTCCATGCAGATGGACTTTTAGAGTCTCTTGATTACGAATCATTTGACACGTGCGAACCATGCCTCATGGGTAAAATGACCAAGACTCCGTTCTCAGGAACAATGGAGCGAGCAACCAACTTATTGGAAATCATACATACTGATGTGTGCGGTCCAATGAGTGTTGAGGCTCGCGGTGGCTATCATTATGTTCTCACCCTCACTGATGACTTGAGTAGATATGGGTATGTCTACTTAATGAAACACAAGTCTGAGACCTTTGAAAGGTTCAAGGAATTTCAGAGTGAGGTTGAGAATCAACAAGACAGGAAAATCAAGTTCCTACGATCAGATCGTGGAGGAGAATACTTGAGTCACGAATTTGGCACACACTTAAGAAAATGTGGAATAGTTTCACAACTGACGCCGCTTGGAACACCTCAGCGTAATGGTGTGTCCGAACGTCGTAATCGCACTCTATTAGATATGGTGCAATCTATGGTGTCTCTTACCGATTTACCGCTATCATTTTGGGGCTATGCTTTAGAGGCTGCCGCATTCACTTTAAATAGGGCACCGTCGAAATCCGTTGAGATGACACTGTATGAATTATGGTTTGGGAAGAAACCTAAGCTGTCGTTTCTAAAAGTTTGGGGATGCAATGCTTATGTCAAGAAACTTCAACCTGAAAAGCTCGAACCCAAGTCGGAAAAATGTGTCTTCATAGGATACCCTAAAGAAACTATTGGGTATACCTTCTACCTCAAATCCGAAGGCAAGATCTTTGTTGCCAAGAATGGATCCTTTCTAGAGAAGGAGTTTCTCTCGAAAGAAGTAAGTGGGAGGAAAGTAGAGCTTGATGAAGTACTACCGCTTGAAGCAGAGAGTAGCGCAGCTCAGGAAAATGTTCCTATGGTGCCTGCACCAATTAGAGAGGAAGTTAATGATGATGATCAAGATACTTCTGATCAAGCTCCTACTGAACTTCGAAGGTCCACAAGGACACGTTCCGCACCAGAGTGGTATGGCAACCCTATCTTGGAAATCATGTTGTTAGACAACGGTGAACCTTCGAACTATGAAGAAGCGATGGCGGGCCCGGATTCCGACAAATGGCTGGAAGCCATGAAATCCGAGATAGGATCCATGTATGAAAACGAAGTATGGACTTTGACTGACTTGCCCAATGATCGGCGAGCCATAGAAAATAAATGGATCTTTAAGAAGAAGACATACGTGGATGGTAATGTGACCATCTATAAAGCTAGGCTTGTCGCTAAGGGTTATCGACAAGTTCAAGGGGTTGACTACGATGAGACATTCTCTCACGTAGCAAAGCTGAAGTCCGTTCGAATCATGTTAGCAATTGCCGCATACTATGATTATGAGATATGGCAAATGGACGTCAAAACGGCATTCCTTAACGGTTATCTTAAGGAAGAACTGTATATGATGCAGCCGGAAGGTTTTGTCGATCCTAAGAATGCTGACAAGGTGTGCAAGCTCCAACGCTCGATTTATGGGCTGGTGCAAGCATCTCGGAGTTGGAACATTCGCTTTGATGAGATGATCAAAGCGTTTGGGTTTATGCAGACTTATGGAGAAGCCTGCGTTTACAAGAAAGTGAGTGGGAGCTCTGTAGCATTTCTCATATTATATGTAGATGACATACTTTTGATGGGAAATGATATAGAACTCTTGGACAGCATTAAGGCCTACTTGAATAAGATTTTTTCAATGAAGGACCTTGGAGAAGCTGCTTATATATTAGGCATCAAGATCTATAGAGATAGATCAAGACGCCTCATAGGTCTTTCACAAAGCACATACCTTGATAAGATATTGAAAAAGTTCAATATGGATCAGTCTAAGAAGGGGTTCTTGCCTGTGTTGCAAGGTGTGAAATTGAGCTCAGCTCAATGTCCGACCACGGCAGAAGATATGGAAGAGATGAGTGTCATCCCCTATGCCTCAGCCATAGGTTCTATTATGTATGCCATGCTGTGTACCAGACCTGATGTAAACCTTGCCGTAAGTTTGGTAGGTAGGTACCAAAGTAATCCCGGCAAGGAACACTGGACAGCGGTCAAGAATATCCTGAAGTACCTGAAAAGGACTAAGGAAATGTTTCTCGTTTATGGAGGTGACGAAGAGCTTGTCGTAAAGGGTTACGTCGACGCTAGCTTCGACACAGATCTAGATGACTCTAAGTCACAAACCGGATACGTGTATATGTTGAATGGTGGAGCAGTAAGCTGGTGCAGCTACAAGCAGAGCATCGTGGCGGGATCTACAAGTGAAGCAGAATACATGGCAGCCTCGGAGGAAGCACATGAAGCAATTTGGGTGAAGGAGTTCATCACCGACCTAGGAGTCATACCCAATGCGTCGGGGCCAATCAAACTCTTCTGTGACAACACTGGAGCTATTGCACTTGCCAAGGAGCCCAGGTTTCACAAGAAGACCAGGCACATCAAGCATCGCTTCAACTCCATTCGTGAAAATGTTCAAGATGGAGACATAGATATTTGTAAAGTACATACGGACCTGAATGTAGCAGATCCGTTGACTAAACCTCTCCCTAGAGCAAAACATGATCAACGCTAGAATTCCATGGGTGTTTGATTCATCACAATGTAACTAGATTATTGACTCTAGTGCAAGTGGGAGACTGTTGGAAATATGTCCTAGAGGAAATAATAAAAGGATTATTATTATATTTCCTTGTTCATGATAATTGTCTTTTATTCATGCTATAATCGTGTTATCCGGAAATCGTAATACATGTGTGAATACATAGACACCAACATGTCCCTAGTAAGCCTCTAGTTGACTAGCTCGTTGATCAACAGATAGTCATGGTTTCCTGACTATGGACATTGGATGTCATTGATAACGAGATCACATCATTAGGAGAATGATGTGATGGACAAGACCCAATCCTAAACATAGCACAAGATCGTATAGTTCGTTTGCTAGAGTTTTTCCAATGTCAAGTATCTTTTCCTTAGACCATGAGATCGTGTAACTCCCGGATATCGTAGGAGTGCTTTGGGTGTAACAAACGTCACAACATAACTGGGTGACTATAAAGGTATACTACGGGTATCTCCGAAAGTGTTTGTTGGGTTGACACGGATCAAGACTGGGATTTGTCACTCCGTATGATGGAGAGGTATCTCTGGGCCCACTCGGTAATGCATCATCATAATGAGCTCAAAGTGACCAAGTGTCTGGTCACGGGATCATGCATTACGGTACGAGTAAAGTGACTTGCCGGTAACGAGATTGAACGAGGTATTGGGATACCGACGATCGAATCTCGGGCAAGTAACGTACCGATTGACAAAGGGAATTGTATACGGGGTTGCTTGAATCCTCGACATCGTGGTTCATCCGATGAGATCATCAAGGAGCATGTGGGAGCCAACATGGGTATCCAGATCCCGCTGTTGGTTATTGACCGGAGAGCCATCTCGGTCATGTCTACATGTCTCCCGAACCCGTAGGGTCTACACACTTAAGGTTCGGTGACGCTAGGGTTGTAGAGATATGAATATGCAGTAACCCGAAAGTTGTTCGGAGTCCCGTATGAGATCCCAGACGTCACGAGGAGTTCCGGAATGGTCTGGAGGTGAAGAATTATATATAGGAAGTGCAATTTCGGCCATCGGGAGAGTTTCGGGGGTCAATGGTATTGTACCGGGACCACCGGAAGGGTCCCGGGGGGTTCACCGGGTGGGGCCACCCATCCCGGAGGGCCCCATGGGCTAAGTGGGGAGGGGAACCAGCCCATAGTGGGCTGGTGCGCCCCCCTTGGCCCACCCCATGCGCCTAGGGTTGGGAACCCTAGGGTGGGGGGGCGCCCCACCTGGCTTGGGGGGCACTCCACCCCTTGGCCGCCCCCCCTAGGAGATCCCATCTCCTAGGGCCGACGCACCCCCTAGGGGGCCTATATAAAAGGGGGGGAGGGAGGGGCAGCCGCACCCCTTGACTCTTGGCGCCTCCCTCTCCCCTGCTACACCTCTCCCTCTCGTAGAAGAACGGCGAAGCCCTACTGCGGTGACTGCTGCATCCACCACCACGCCGTAGTGCTGCTGGATCTTCATCAACCTCTCCTTCCCCCTTGCTGGATCAAGAAGGAGGAGACGTCGCGCTAACTGTACGTGTGTTGAACGCGGAGGTGCCGTCCGTTCGGCGCTAGGATCTCCGGTGATTTGGATCACGTCGAGTACGACTCCCTCATCCCCGTTCTTTGAACGCTTCCGCGCGTGATCTACAAAGGTATGTAGATGCAATCCGATCACTCGTTGCTAGATGAACTCATAGATGAATCTTGGTGAAACCGTAGGAATTTTTTTTTCTGCAACGTTCCCCAACATCTCCTCCGCGGGACGACCCTTCAGCATACCTGCAGACATAACTCTGTTAGCCGGCTTCTCCGCTGACCCCTTTTTAAGGGTTCGTTCAAGCACTTATTGAAAATGCCGCGTCGATGCCGCTTATTCTCCTTCTCATAGTCCGCAAGCTGGGCTCAAACATCTTTTAGTTCCACGCTCAGCTTGGTATTGGCGTCTTGGAGATTGTTTTTCTCCCATCTGACCTCAGTTAGCACGTGTTCGCCAGCCTTTAGCTATCGTACGGCATGCTGGTCCTCCAGATTATCTCCGGATTCATCTGCAATATCTATTGTTAGATCAGCAGCCACGCCGCACACTATATGGTACCTATCATTCTTTGAAACAAATCTTACCTGCTGGGGACTTTTTAGGTTCCTTCAATGCGGCAACGGTGGCCCGAAGTTGGGTCTTGCATTCCTCCAGCTCCTATGACAGTCGTGTATTCTTCTCTGTAAGAACCTGCACAATAGATGATCCTTAAATCAGTTCTGCTAACTGTTTCAAGTCTCAGGGGCTACTGATACATATAATCGTCAGATTTTCTTACCCCTACATCCCTTACACATTGGTCCATGGCTCTGGCTAGACCATTTTGAGCAGCACGGAGGTACGTCTCTCCAGAATTGAAGGCATCAAATGCCTCTGGGGAGAAGCAAGCGTCACGGAGTACGGCTCGGCGACGCCTATGATTCATGGTGCTCTCCACTTCTGAATTTGTAGAAGATAGTCTATCCGCATCCTCTGTAGGAGGAGTATTCGGCGTCCGCCCCATGTCGTCTTCCGCCTCTATGTCCGGTCCTGGAGCCCGACTGGTGGAAGCATGATCGGCAGCCTCACCGGACACATTCCTGCGAGCGTTTTTTCTGTTAAAGAAACATGGACGTCATTACGTTTTGAGAAAGACGACAACCACGGAGCGGGCTTTTTGTCATACCTCTGCACCGCCCGGCCTCGGTGCCTCTTGTTGGCGAGTTGCTGCTGGTTCGACACGGCGTCCCGAAGGCCTTCCCTGTAAAACACCATATGTATATGGTAGGTGAAGTGTCTAAAAGGGGATCCTAGTTTTTGGAGTTGGGATTTTTGGTTTTTCTTACGTGCGACGCAAGAAGCAGTCCGGGATAGTCAGCCATAATGGCCACCATGGCGTCATCATAGCTTAATTGATAGAACCGCCGGTCTATCAGCTCCACGAATATGTCCGGATCTTCTTCGAGTCCGGGACCAAGGGCCCGGTTAGGGTCCTCTGGTTGTGGGGATGGGCTGTTGACCTCCCTTATGGCTTTTCGCAGTTCCTGCCTCACAATGGCAAGGTGAATACCTATGACAAAGAATGCGGGAAGAATGGGAGTAGGGAGATATAACTCACCCAGCTTGGAGGGTTGTACATGGAGAATCCATCCCGTGGCTTGATGCAGACGAACTCCTCTTCCTCTCCCTTGAACAAATCAGACAGAATTTTTGCTAAAGCAGCAGCCTTGTCTGGACCCTGATGCCCGCAACGGGTGGCATCGTCTTCCCCATTAAAACACCATAAGGGGTTCCCTCGATATTGAAGTGGCTGCACTCCCCGCATTATGCATATTGACATAACCTCGATTACTGTCAATCCTGATTGAGCCAGCGCTTTAATCCGGTTCATCAGGTAAAGGAATTCTCCGTTGTCTTCCTCCCGGGGGCTCCTTGGGCGCCAACTTCAGCGTTTCTTCATAGGAGCATTGTTGAACTCAGGAAGACCCTGCCGAACAGGGTCCGGAAGGGGGACGTCCTCCATATAAAACCATTCCGAAGGCCAGTCTTCCGACGTCCTCTTCGGAGTACCGGACAAGTATCCGGTTTCGGCGATGCACCATATTTCGGCTCCACCCACTTGATAAAGTGACCCCTTTTGTGTGCGGGCGACGAGGCAAAATAACCTTTTCCACAGCTCAAAATGAGCCTCGCAGCCCAGGAATAACTCGCAAAGGGCAACATAGCCGGTGATGTGTAATATGGAAGCAGGGGGTGAAATTATGCAGTTGGAGGCTGTAAAACTCCAGAAGCCCGCGGAGGAACGGATGAATTGGAAATCCGAGTCCCCTTAATAAATAAGGAACAAGGCATGCCCGCTCCCCCGTAGAGGGGTTGGGGAAGCTCTCCGCTTGCTCCCCGCCATTGTAGGTGGTGAGCCCGGCTCGGACGGGAACCATATATGCTGGAGGGAGAAATCCCTTAGTCTGTAGTTCGACTAATCGACTGTGTGGGACTGAACACCTCTCCCAATCACCGGGCTTAGGGCTACGGGGGCGGGAGGAGGAGCTGCGGAGGCCAGCCATGTTGGAGTGGATTTTTCCGAAGCACGCTCCGCTGGATTCTCGCTGGGGGAGGATGATATGGATTGGATCTAAGAATCCCCATCCCTTTAATAGACAATTTATTTATCTGGCTAGGGGGGGGGCGAATGTAAAAACGCCCTAGCGCCTCGTATTCATTCGACGCGTGGGAGATAGACCCAGACCGCTGGCTCAGCAGGACGGAAGTCATCACAGAGCCCACCACTATGTCACGACTAGAAACTTTGCAAGCGAAGACCAACTTTAGTCAGGATAGGGTGTACCCCTGCCCCCCTTCAAAATTGGCCACTGTGGTATCCCTTCCCGCCTAAGCTATGAGGGAGGAGGACCAATGCCACTATAAATATAGGTTAGTCTCCACCGTAGGAGGGTCGAACCCGGACACTGCTTAACAAACGTTTGAAATTTGGAGAAGAACCCGCCTTGCAATGCCGAAGGCAACACTGCGCGCCGGACTCATCGTCTTTGAAGCCTGGTTCGGGGGCTACTGAGGGAGTCCTAGATTAGGGGGTATCCGGACAGCCGAATTATATCATTTGGCCGGACTGATGGACTATGAAGATACAAGATTGAAGACTTCGTCCCGTGTCCGGATGGGACTCTACTTGGCGTGGAAGGCAAGCTAGGCAATATGGATATGTATATCTCCTCCTTTGTAACCGACCTTGTGTAACCCTAGCCCCCTCCGGTGTCTATATAAACCGGAGGGTTTTAGTCCGTATGACAACATACAATCATACCATAGGCTAGCTTCTAGGGTTTAGCATCTCCCATCTCATGGTAGATCAACTCTTGTACTACTCATATTATCAAGAATAAATCAAGCAGGACGTAGGGTTTTACCTCCATCAAGAGGGCCCGAACCTGGGTAAAACATCGTGTCCCCTGCCTCCGGTTACCATCTTCCTTAGACGCACAGTTCGGGACCCCCTACCTGAGATCCGCCGGTTTTGACACCAACAATGATCTTCGCAAAGACCACCCACACTATTTTCTAGCCAACCCGAATCTCGAGGGCGAGATTCATCTTAAGGGGGGTAGGTTTGTAACATCCCAAATTTTCAATTTGGAATGTTATACATAGATCATTCATGCATATCATATTTTATTGCATTTCGTTTCTCAATCCTCGAAAACCTAACCAACTCAAGGACCCTCGGAGAGAGTTTGGGATTTCTTTGTTTCCATATTTGAATTCTATCAAATATTGAAACGAGGATTTTGGTTTCAATTATTTTTCTCTTCGAAAATATTTCATATTGAAATATATGAGAGGAGATAATATAACTTCTCCAAAATAATTGAAATATTGGAGGAAAAATATTAAAATTGAATATTTGATTTTATTCGGATTTTATTGCTATTTTATTCGTATTAGAAAAATTGCACGTTTTTCAAAATGACATTTTAGGGCCAAGAAAATGTTCATCTCGTTCTAAATTTTTTATTTAGACGGTGAAAAATTGTTTTGAAATTTTTAGATTTTTATTTTATTTTCTAGGATTTATTTAAGTTCCGGTGAAATTATGTAAAAAAACTCAGCGCCCGCTGGGCCGAAGCCCAGCCGAGCCGGCCCAACCGCCCTGCGCCTCGTCTCCGACCTGGAGACCGCGAGCGCCGCCGCCGCTAGCCGAGTCCGGCCGGGACTCCACCCCGCGCCGCCTTGCCCCTCCCCCAAGCACCCCCCCTCCTTAAATACACCGCCCCCGCACCCCACCCTGCCACCCAACCCGAGTCACACCGCCACCGCTTGCAGCCGCCGCCACCGCCTAGCGCTGCGCCGGTGCCTACCGCCGCGCCACCGCCTGCCGCTGCCTAGACCGCGCCGCCGCCGCTTGCAGCCGCCGCCGCAGCCCCGCTTCGCCGGAGCTGCCCCGCCTCGCCGGAGGTATAAGCCGCCGTTCATTTTTTTTCAGATCAGTTCACCGGTTTTCTCGGTTTAGTTTATATAGCGGACGTTCATGCATACGTTCGTTTTAACGAACGGTTTTCGCTCGTTAGTTACAGACAACGAACGTTCGTTCGTTAGTCTGTTCGTCAGTTTTCTTTTCTCGGATTTTCCATGATTATTTTCAATCGCGATTTCTGATCCGATTTTTGTTTCAGTTTATCTTTTCGCTCGTTTATCAGAATCAGGCGATTCAAGTGCCTAGATCTTCGTCTCTAAACCCTCTTTCTGTTTAATCAACTTGAACAAGATTTTGGTACTGTAAAATTTGACTTTAGTCCAGATTAGTAAACGGATCTTGTTTCTTTCGCAGTTTGAGTTTCGTTGCTCTTCTTGATTTGATTCTTTTCGCAAACCGGAGTTCTTAAGTTGAACTTTCTGGTTAGATCTTCTTATTTGAGATTTACCCGTGTTTCTTTGCTTGATTGCTTATGTATGCTATTGTTTGTTTGCGATAGAACATCTGGAGTGCGAAGCGTGCTACTACGAGTCCCTAGGTTTTGCGGGTCGTCAGCAAGGCAAGTAACACATTGATCATACTCCTTCCATACCCAATTTTTATGCATGAGTTCCAATCCTCAAACATTGCATGATTAGGATGTGATTAACATGTGGGACGGGAAGTAGTTGATGAGGTGGAACCTATTTCCCTATTATATTCAAACCCTGGGAGTTACTTCTACGTATTGCTTATATTGCTATGCTATGCTCATAGACGTGGTTTGGGTGAGTGAATCCATGACAGATGTGAGATTGTTAATTAATGGTTCAACTTAAGGTGGCAAATTTAATACACATCTGGGTGGATTGTTTGCTGGGAACCTGGGGAATCCAGTGTTGTCCTAGGATATCCCGTAGTACTCGTGTGATCATCCTAAGGTCCGCCACCCAGGCTCAAAGAGAACTGAGATATTTTTCATGCTAGAAACTTCCGTGTGCAGCCAAAAGCTATTATGGGCTCTAGCATAGTTGAGAAAGTTGCGTGAAGCTTCTGAAGAGGTGGATCAGCAGGTAGAGGGATGTAGGTTGGTATGGTTTGCCCGGAGTAGGGAGTTAATGCTTCTGAAAGACGGTGTCTCGGTCATCCGTTTCTCAAACACCATGTAGTGCGAGAAATCCAACGGAGGAGATCGAGTATTGTGGGGAAAAGTGCGCAAACCTCTGCAGTGTATAAACTAATCATGGTTAGCCGTGTCCCTAGTTATGGACACCTTGAGTATCTAGTACTTGGAGTATCCTAAGTATCTCATCACTATTAAATAATTGTTCGGTTGTTAACTACCTTAATTGGGATTGAGTTGGAGGAACCTTCTCAATGATGTTTCAACTACCATGATAGTTAAATAAAATCTATTCCTTTGTTGTAGGAAAAAAATTGGCTTTTTGCAAAAAAATATAACCATAGAGCTTTCCACCAGCCAAATATGCATGTAGTGATAGCACTATTCTGTTCTTGCTCTACTGTGTTATTCTGCCAGCATATTCCATGTGCTGACTCGTTTTTGGGCTGTAAAGTATTATGTTGCAAACTTTTCAGACGAGGAGTAAGGTTCGTTAGGTCGTTGCTGTGCAGCTCAGCTATGCCGTTGGAGTTGATGGACTCACTTTATCTTCCAAGCCTTCCGCTATTATCGTATTAGATGGCCTTAAGCCATATTTATTGTAATAAGTTCTCTTTTGAGACATTCGATGTAATAAGTGTGTGATTGCTACTCTGTTATAAATCCTCGAGTACTGTGTGTGTCAGCATTACCGATCCAGGGATGACACTGAAGCACAGAGACTTGACCGTTTGAGTTCGGGTCGCTACAACAAACAAAAGCAAGAGAGCAATGCAAGAATGGACGAGATTCATGCCTTGTTGATCAACCGCTCTTCTACAACTTCGTCCTAGTCAAGACGGAAGCGCTCGAGTCGACACTCCGACGACACCATATCCGGATCAAGTACTCCAACATTGAACACTCTTCGACGAGCCGTGCGTCAATATCGTCAAGCAAACCGCAATCCCCTACACGACACCGATCATCAAGAGCAACTTTGAGCGCAAGAGCATCAACATTCTCAAAACCAAGCTACATTCGTGCAAGCACATGAACGGCAAAGCCTACTCAGGGAGTCCTAGATTATGGGGTCCTCGGGTGTCCGGGCCGTGTAGGATGGGCCGGACTGATGGGTCGTGATAGAAGGCTTTCCCCCGTGTCCGGATGGGACTCTCCTTTGCGTGGGTGGCAAGTTTGGCGTCCGGATGTATGATTTCCTTTCTCTATAAACCGACTCTGTACAACCCTAAGCCCCTCTGGTGTCTATATAAACCAGAGGGTTTAGTCCGTAGAGGCTATCAAAATTAATATAGGCTAGACATCTAGGGTTTAGCCATTACGATCCCGAGGTAGATCAACTCTTGTAACCCCAGTACTCATCAAAGTCAATCAAGCAGGAAGTAGGGTTTTACCTCCATCGAGAGGGCCTGAACCTGGGTAAACATCGTGTCCCCTTTGTCTCCTGTTACCTTTGATCCTGAGACGCAGAGTTCGGGACCCCCTACCCGAGATCGGCCGGTTTTGACACCGACATTGGTGCTTTCATTGAGAGTTCCTCTATGTCGCCCATGGAAGGATCATCGAATTTCCTTGTCATTAATGACAGCATCACCTCTGGAAGGGCCCTAGGCTCAGGACAGGTCCTCCAGCTCGGCGATTTCACCATGGGTTCACACCTAGACTTTAAGCCAAAGGCAGCCCCCACAATCGCCAAACATCACCTCCGCATATGCCCCAAACACTCCGAAAAGATGGATCCGGCAGATGTCTCATCCTTGAGCGAACTGCCAGATCGCATCGCCGCCCTAGGAGTCGCAAAAAACTATGATCTGATTGGGCTTAAACCCGATCAGAGTGAAATCAAATCCCCACCGATCACCCATCTGGTAGCGGTTGTGGAGGAGCGAGCCGAGAATACGTCCCAAGTTAAGAACAAGCTATGTTCAGATTTCTGGGCCCAGCGTACCAGATACCCGTCCACGGTAAGAGACTATATGTCCTCCGAAAATAGAATCAGGTGTCGAGCCTGAAAGTCTCCAGGACCCTCCGGATCCTGGACTAGCGACCTCAGAGATTCTTCAAGCTCCAGATCCAATGGCGGGTCAGGGTTCGGATTTTTACCCGCCCACCCACCACAAACAATATTCCCCAAGCAATTCACTTCCTCCAGACATATGTGACCTAATATACGTAAGAGAGCAGCCTCGGGAAACGGTCCATCACTTCTGGGCTAGGTTCCTCCTTGTTAGAAAGAAGATTTAGGACTGCTGCGATGACAATGAGGTTTCGGTCTTCTGCCGCAACTATACGGAAGAGGGAATCCTCAATGGCCACAACCGCTACCACATACTGCACTTTGCAGATTTGACACACATAGTACAGAAATACTACACAATGGAAAGCGCTTGGAAAGCCCAAACTTCCTGATGGGATCCCCCTGCCTTCAAGCAGCCCGTAGGACGGGCGAAAAGGATGCACCCTTACGGGCCACCTAACTATCATCTCATTGACAAGAGAACGAAATCCTTCACAGGACATAGAACTGTCCTTGATGAACTACTCGACAAGCCCTGTCAAATACACACTACGCCGAATACCGAACCAACACACGGCCTTCGGGCATGTTGGGTGCTCCGGCAAGTAGCTAAGAGCGGCGAGGCTATCCTCACCAACATCACCCCGGAGATGCACTCTTCGGAGGACGACGATCTCAATCTCTTTACGGATTCGAGACCGTTTCCTCAAATAATCAGCATAAAAGGGCGCTCCGCGACCTCGCCGAAGTCAACCACGTAGCCGCAATAAATCCCTGGAATGATATGGCAATAACTTTTGCTGCCGATGACAAACCAACGGCCAGATTAGTCCTAGCACATGCCGCCTTGGTCCTAAACCCAATTGTGGATGGCTTCAGGCTCACTAAAGTGGTCCTGGACGGTGGTAGCGGACTGAACCTCATCTACGAGGATACGCTCCATAAAATACAAATGGACAAAAGTCGCATTGAGCAAAGCGGCACCACCTTTCGAGGCATTATCCCCAGTCGAGAAGCGAAGCACAGGGAAAATTAAGCTTGATGTGGTGTTCGGCATGCTAGAGAACTACAAGTCCGAAGAGTTGCTCTTCCATGTGGCACCTTTCAATAGCGGATATCACGTCCTTTTGCGGCGAGACGCATTCACATGCTTCCAAGCTATACCCCATCTTGGAACATGAAGCTCAAAATGCCAGGGCCCCACAGAGTTATCACAATCACCAATGATCCGGATATAGCACTCCACACCAAAAACAAAATGGCATCTTTGGTCCTCGAGGAACTATCTGAGGCCCTCGCGGCCGAAGAGTTAACCACTCTGCATTCTATAGTGGACAAAGACGATGTAATCCTCGATAAGAGGCCCAAGTCGACTTCATACAAACCAGCAGACCAAATAGTTAAATTTCAAGTGCACCCGACGGATCCGAACAAGACAACCTCCATCGGAGCATAGTTGGATCTGACGATCGACGTCGCCTTGCGAGCATTCCTACGCGAGAATTGGAACATCTTCGCCTGGCACCCTTTGGATATGCCGGGAATCGCACGCAGACTGGCCGAACACAGCCTCAACATAATAAAGGGGTTCAAACTAGTCAAGCAAACGTTGCGACAATTTTCCGAACCTAAATGACAAACTATGGGGGAGGAGCTAGCCAAGCTACTTGAAGCCGGGTTCATCAGAGAGATCAAAAACCCAGACTGGCTGGCAAATCTGGTCATGGTGCCAAAGAAGGATAAATCCTGGTGCCTCTGTGTCGATTTTAAGGATCTCAATAAGGCTTGCCCTAAGGACCCCTTCCCACTACCCCGCATTGACCAAATAATTGACGCGACCGCAGGACACGACTCATTGTGTTTCCTTGACGCATACTCCGGATGCCATCAAATCAAGATAAAGGAGTCTGACCAAGCTACAACAACATTCATTACCCCATATGGGCCTTTCTGCTTCAACACTATGCCTTTCGGGCTCAAGAACGCCGGTGCCACTTACCAACGCATGATTCAAACATGTTTGGAAAAGCAAATTGGCAAGACAGTGGAGGCATACGTCGATGATGTTGTCATCAAGACTAAACACATCGAATCATTGGTGGATGATCTGCGAATCACATTCGACAACCTCCGAACATATTGTCAGGACCCCGATTCTAAGTCACACCGATCTAGCCTGTAATACCTCATATCACTTTGCGGCCTCACGCACGGTATTCCCACGGGTGTCGCCTTACCATGGCCCGGGACCGTTTGCGCCTTTTAGCTCACGTATATGATAGTGTCTCTAGCATCCATATGACAGAGAACCCGGGCCGACATGACTAGTCGTGAACCCAAAGTGGCACTAATTTACGGGGACAGGCATACATGAATCAACATCGAGCATGTCGGTCAGTAGCGTGCGAATCCGGGCTGTAGCACTGGGCTAACAGGACTCCGGGAAACCGGGCTGTAGCAGGCTAGGCAGGACATTTCCCCGAAGGGACAGACACAGGAACGAAGTGAATCACATGCCGGCTAGTCAAGTGTACTGAAGCAGTAGTGCTGGGCTAGCAGGACTCTGGTGAACCGGGCTGTAGCGGATTACTATGGCTCATGGAAGCACAAGACTACATTTCCCCATAAGAGAGGCTACCAAGGATAAACCACTAGGTTGTCGGATCCCGCGCATACCAAGCATTTCAATCATACACACAATAAGCTCGATATGTGTAAATACAACATGGCATCACAGCATAACTCTACGACCCAAGTATTTATTCATTAGGCTCCGAGGAGCCAAGTATTACAAACATGGGTCTCATGACCCCAACATACATAGCATACAAACAACAAGCACATGCGGAAGCTTAACTTGTCTGGGTACAGACAACTACAAATGAAGAAGGCTGAGAAGCCTGGCAATCTACAAGACCCTGGCGAGGGCACAAGATCGTAGCTGAGGTAACAAGCTAAACATCGAAGTCCACGTGGGACTACTAGCGAGACTGAAGTCTCTTTGCAAAACATAAATAAAGCAAACATGAGTACAAATGTACCCAGCAAGACTTACATCAGCACTAACTACATATGCATCGGTATCATCAAAGGGGTGGTGGAGTTTAACTACAGCAAGCCAGCTTTGACTCGGTGGCTATCCTGAACTACGACTGCAAATAACTCTTTGAGATGGCGCACACGAGTCCACATATTCACCGTATCAATACATCGCTATGGATCCGCTCCCGTCTCCCTACGAGAATGCCATCCATAGCACTCACACTTATCTTGCGCATTTTAGAGTATCCACTTTCACTTGTCTATGAACGATGCAAGGGGTCTAAGTTTCCATATCCGAGGAATCCGGCTATTCGAATAGATAATGATAACCCTGCAGGGGTGTACTTCTTCACACACGCTCTCGCCACTTACCACCATGTACACATCGTGTATCTCGGCAACCTTCAAGCGGAAGCCTGGTGAGGGAGTCGGCCACGACTTGACTAATCACACAAGTCTCTCGTCCAGGTTTATCGCCTATTCGGGTTCCATCCACAAGGAGATCCGGCCGGGGTGTCGCTCACGGCCCCAAATGATGTGAGCAGGGTTCCCAAGCCCACCATCCGGGTGCCACTTGGTACACCGTGCCACTGTTCCTAGTCTGTCCCAAGCCCACTTGTACCGGGTGCCACTTGGTAGACTACTAAAACTACCTACAAACACCAGAAACTAGTTGCAACTCCTGGACAGAGATCAGGTAGATTAATAACTCGAGAGGGGCACTTAAGCATTCCAATGCGTTGTAGTAACTGTTCATGGATCACAAACACAGAACTCAGTTCCTGAGGACGGCTGCAATGAGACAACCCACCATGTACTCCTACATGGCCTCTCAACACTACCTTTACCAAATCGTGTTCACACACTTAGCTCTCAACAGCAGGACATGTTCACCACATTCCAATTCATCCCCGATGAATCGGACCTGACTCAACTATAAGCAGTAGCAGGCATGACAAACAAGCATGAATGAGTAGGCACATCAGGGCTCAAACAACTCCTACTCATGCTAGTGGCTTTCATGTATTTACTGTGGCAATGACAGGTCATGCAGAGGAAAGGGATTCAACTACCGCAACATGTAACAGTTGAATCGGTGTTGTCCTAATGCAGTAAAAAAGAGCAGGAGCGAGAGAGTGGGATTGTATCGGAATGAACAAGGGGGTTTTGCTTGCCTGGCACTTCTGAAGATAGTATAGCTCTTCATCGGTGTCATCGATCACGTCATCGGAAACATCGTCTACTGAGAGGGGGCAATTACCGGCAAATAAGGAAGAAAACAATCAATGTAATGCACAATATGATGCATGAATGTGACATGGCAATGATGTTATGATTTGTGCTAATGCATCTAGCAACAATTTAGATGAAGTCCAATTGAACCAAGGGTTCATATGCAAACTCCATATTTAGCACTTAAAATGCCATTATCATGTTTTCACTTATACGGTGGGTATAAGTTTGTTTAACATGCATGAAAGTAGCATAAATGGATAGATTGGATTTTTCTGATTATTTTTCATATGTAAAACTTTCCAGTCTGAGTTACATATTATTTACTATGAATTTTAGAAGTTTTAACTATTTTCTGGATTTTCCTGACTATTATAAATTAGAGTAAAACCAGAAAATGCATTACTGCGTCAGCATGACGACTGCACGACGTCAGCGGGTCAACAACGCTTATCCAGGTCAAACCTGACGGCTGGGACACACACGTCAGTGTCTTAGGGCTGCTTTGGGTGGATGACAGGTGGGCCCGGTCGACGCTGACTAGGCCATGGTCAGAGCTGACACGTGGGGTCCACGACATTAGCACTAATCTAACAGAAAAATTAGACTAACCTAATTAGGCTCATGGGCCCACATGGTAGTGGCTCAAAGGGGGTGTTTAGAGTGGTCATTAGCAGCTAATGAGACTGCCATGTCAGCATCGCCGGAGCTCAACACCGGCGACATGGAAACACGGCGGTGATGATCGG